>NC_060189.1:5387691-5414948 GCF_021184085.1 Oncorhynchus gorbuscha
TAGACTCTGGGGCTGAGGGTTGTTTCATGGACGAAGCATGGGTTCGGAAACATGACATTCCTTTCAGAGAGTTAGAGAAGCCTACGCCCATGTTCGCCTTAGATGGTAGTCATCTTCCCAGTATCAGATTTGAGACACTACCGTTAACCCTCACAGTATCTGGTAACCACAGTGAGACTATTTCTATTTTGATTTTTCGTTCACCGTTTACACCTGTTGTTTTGGGTCATCCCTGGCTAGTATGTCATAATCCTTCTATTAATTGGTCTAGTAATTCTATCCTATCCTGGAACGTTTCTTGTCATGTGAAGTGTTTAATGTCTGCCATCCCTCCCGTTTCTTCTGTCCCTACTTCTCAGGAGGAACCTGGCGATTTGACAGGAGTGCCGGAGGAATATCAGGATCTGCGCACGGTCTTCAGTCGGTCCCGAGCCAACTCCCTTCCTCCTCACCGGTCGTATGATTGTAGTATTGATCTCCTTCCGGGGACCACTCCTCCTCGGGGTAGACTATACTCTCTGTCGGCTCCCGAACGTAAGGCTCTCGAGGATTATTTGTCTGTGTCTCTTGACGCCGGTACCATAGTGCCTTCTTCCTCTCCGGCCGGGGCGGGGTTCTTTTTGTTAAGAAGAAGGACGGTACTCTGCGCCCCTGCGTGGATTATCGAGGGCTGAATGACATAACGGTTAAGAATCGTTATCCGCTTCCCCTTATGTCATCAGCCTTCGAGATTCTGCAGGGAGCCAGGTGCTTTACTAAGTTGGACCTTCGTAACGCTTACCATCTCGTGCGCATCAGAGAGGGGGACGAGTGGAAAACGGCGTTTAACACTCCGTTAGGGCATTTTGAGTACCGGGTTCTGCCGTTTGGTCTCGCCAATGCGCCAGCTGTTTTTCAGGCATTAGTTAATGATGTTCTGAGAGACATGCTGAACATCTTTGTTTTTGTCTATCTTGACGATATCCTGATTTTTTCTCCGTCACTCGAGATTCATGTTCAGCACGTTCGACGTGTTCTACAGCGCCTTTTAGAGAATTGTCTCTACGTAAAGGCTGAGAAGTGCTCTTTTCATGTCTCCTCCGTTACTTTTCTCGGTTCCGTTATTTCCGCTGAAGGCATTCAGATGGATTCCGCTAAGGTCCAAGCTGTCAGTGATTGGCCCGTTCCAAGGTCACGTGTCGAGTTGCAGCGCTTTTTAGGTTTCGCTAATTTCTATCGGCGTTTCATTCGTAATTTCGGTCAAGTTGCTGCCCCTCTCACAGCTCTTACTTCTGTCAAGACGTGTTTTAAGTGGTCCAGTTCCGCCCAGGGAGCTTTTGATCTTCTAAAAGAACGTTTTACGTCCGCTCCTATCCTCGTTACTCCTGACGTCACTAGACAATTCATTGTCGAGGTTGACGCTTCAGAGGTAGGCGTGGGAGCCATTCTATCCCAGCGCTTCCAGTCTGACGATAAGGTTCATCCTTGCGCTTATTTTTCTCATCGCCTGTCGCCATCTGAGCGCAACTATGATGTGGGTAACCGTGAACTGCTCGCCATCCGCTTAGCCCTAGGCGAATGGCGACAGTGGTTGGAGGGGGCGACCGTTCCTTTTGTCGTTTGGACAGACCATAAGAACCTTGAGTACATCCGTTCTGCCAAACGACTTAATGCCCGTCAAGCTCGTTGGGCGTTGTTTTTCGCTCGTTTCGAGTTTGTGATTTCTTACCGTCCGGGTAGCAAGAACACCAAGCCTGATGCCTTATCCCGTCTGTTTAGTTCTTCTGTGGCTTCTACTGATCCCGAGGGGATTCTTCCTTATGGGCGTGTTGTCGGGTTAACAGTCTGGGGAATTGAAAGACAGGTTAAGCAAGCACTCACGCACACTGCGTCGCCGCGCGCTTGTCCTAGTAACCTCCTTTTCGTTCCTGTTTCCACTCGTCTGGCTGTTCTTCAGTGGGCTCACTCTGCCAAGTTAGCTGGTCATCCCGGTGTTCGAGGCACTCTTGCGTCTATTCGCCAGCGCTTTTGGTGGCCGACTCAGGAGCGTGACACGCGCCGTTTCGTGGCTGCTTGTTCGGACTGCGCGCAGACTAAGTCGGGTAACTCTCCTCCTGCCGGTCGTCTCAGACCGCTCCCCATTCCTTCTCGACCATGGTCTCACATCGCCCTAGACTTCATTACCGGTCTGCCTTTGTCTGCGGGGAAGACTGTGATTCTTACGGTTGTCGATAGGTTCTCTAAGGCGGCACATTTCATTCCCCTCGCTAAACTTCCTTCCGCTAAGGAGACGGCACAAATCATTATCGAGAATGTATTCAGAATTCATGGCCTCCCGTTAGACGCCGTTTCAGACAGAGGCCCGCAATTCACGTCACAGTTTTGGAGGGAGTTCTGTCGTTTGATTGGTGCGTCCGTCAGTCTCTCTTCCGGGTTTCATCCCCAGTCTAACGGTCAAGCAGAGGGGCCAATCAGACGATTGGTCGCATACTACGCAGCCTTTCTTTCAGAAACCCTGCGTCTTGGGCAGAACAGCTCCCCTGGGCAGAATACGCTCACAATTCGCTTCCTTCGTCTGCTACCGGGTTATCTCCGTTTCAGAGTAGTCTGGGTTACCAGCCTCCTCTGTTCTCTTCCCAGCTTGCCGAGTCCAGCGTTCCCTCCGCTCAAGCGTTTGTCCAACGTTGTGAGCGCACCTGGAGGAGGGTGAGGTCTGCACTTTGCCGTTACAGGGCACAGACTGTGAGAGCCGCCAATAAACGCAGGATTAAGAGTCCAAGGTATTGTTGCGGCCAGAGAGTGTGGCTTTCCACTCGCAACCTTCCTCTTACGACAGCTTCTCGTAAGTTGACTCCGCGGTTCATTGGTCCGTTCCGTGTCTCCCAGGTCGTCAATCCTGTCGCTGTGCGACTGCTTCTTCCGCGACATCTTCGTCGCGTCCATCCTGTCTTCCATGTCTCCTGTGTTAAGCCCTTTCTTCGCACCCCGTTCGTCTTCCCTCCCCCTCCCGTCCTTGTCGAGAGCGCACCTATTTACAAGGTACATAAGATCATGGACATGCGTTCTCGGGACGGGGTCACCAATACTTAGTGGATTGGGAGGGTTACGGTCCTGAGGAGAGGAGTTGGGTTCCGTCTCGGGACGTGCTGGACCGTTCACTCATCGATGATTTCCTCCGTTGCCGCCAGGATTCCTCCTCGAGTGCGCCAGGAGGCGCTCGGTGAGTGGGGGTACTGTCATGTTTTGTCATTTATTATCTTGTCTTGTCCCTGTGCTTCCCATTCTATTCGTTTCCCTCTGCTGGTCTTATTAGGTTCTTTCCCTCTTTCTATCCCTCTCTCTCCCCCTCCCTCTCTCACTCTCTCGCTCTCTCTTCTCTCTATCGTTCCGTTCCTGCTCCCAGCTGTTCCTATTCCCCTAATCAATCATTTAGTCTTCCCACACCTGTTCCCGATCCTTTCCCCTGATTAGAGTCCCTATTTCTTCCTTTGTGTTCCGTTCCTGTCCTGTCGGTTCCTTGTCTAGAATTCACCGTGCTGTGTTTGTGTATCGCCCTGTCGTGTCGTGTTTTCCTCAGATGCTGCGTGGTGAGCAGGTGTCTGAGTCTGTCTGGTTCAAGTGCCTTCCCGAGGCAACCTGCTGTTCACCTGCTGTTCAAGATCGAGTCTCCAGTTTGTCCTCGTCATTTCGAGTGAAAGTTGTGTTTTTTTGTTTGTAATTACTTTACTGGATTAAAGACTCTGTTTTCGCCAAGTCGCTTTTGGGTCCTCTTTCACCTGCATGACATCATCTTTGTGATCTGCGGGAAATATGACAGGAAGTGGTGCTCAGTTTACACCTCATTTTGTGGGCAGTGGGCACATACAGTTGAAGTCGGAAGTTTACATACACCTTAGCCAAAATCATTTAATTTAATTAAAAATTAATCATTTAATCCTAGTAAAAATTCACTGTCTTAGGTCAGTTAGGATCACCACTTCATTTTAAGAATGTGAAATGTCAGAATAAGAGTAGAGAGAATGATTTATTTCAGCTTTCATTTCTTTCATCACATTCCCAGTGGGTCAGAAGTTTACATACACTCAATTAGTACTTGGTAGCATTGCCTTCAAATTGTTTAACTTGGGTCAAACATCTTGGGTAGCCTTCCACAAGCTTCCGACAATTAGTTCAGTGAATTTTGGCCCATTCCTCCTGACAGAGCTGGTGTAACTGAGTCAGTTTTATAGGCCACGCTTAGGTCAGGGCTTTGTGATGGCCACTCCAATACCTTGACTTTGTTGTCCTTAAGCCATTTTTCCACAACTTTGAACGTATGCTTGGGGTCAATGTCCATTTGGAAGACGTAATTTGAGAACAAGCTTTAACTTCCTGACTGATGTCTTGAGATGTTTCTTCACTATATCCACATAATTTTCCACCCTCTTGATGCCATCTATTTTGTGAAGTGCACCAGTCCCTCCTGCAGCAAAGCACCCCCACAAAATGATGCTGCCACCCGGTTACGAACCCGGGTCTCCGGAGTGAGAAACAGTCACTTAACCAACTGAGCCACGAATAGTTGACAGAACCCAGAAGATGAGGCAGACACAGCAGTACTTGAGACGGTGTATTTAATGAAGTAAAAAGTGAAGTTCTTCAGGAAAACATGTAACTCCACAACCTCAAAAGGAATTCCACAAGAACAAAGGTAATCCTCCAAGACAAAAAGGTACATCCACAAGGTGGAAGGTAAAGCACAAAAAGCCAAAAAAAATACTCAAAAACAAACAAACAAGAACAAAAAAACAGAATTCCACAAGAGAGTCCACCGGGATCAACAAGAGTTCACAGAGTACTAGGGCTGGGTGCTAACATACAAACACAGAGCAAAGGACTGAGGAAAACAAAGGGTTTAAATACAATCAGGGGAAACGAGGCACAGGTGCAAATAATAATGGGGATCAAGGGAAAACAAAAGGTCAAAAGGCACAATGGGGGCATCTAGTGACCAAAAACCGGAACAACCCTGGCCAAATCCTGACAGAATCCCCCCCCCTAGGAACGGCTCCTGACGTTCCTACCAGCTCTCTCAGGGTGGAGGGCCCTGAACTGACAAATGAGGTCAGGGTCCAGTATGCCTTTGGCAGGAACCCAGGAGCGCTCCTCGGGACCGTAGCGTTCCCAGTTCACCAGATACTGCCAGGACCGCTGCACCCGGCGGGAATCCAGTATCCGATGGACGGTATAAGCCGGCTGGCCTCCAATGACACGAGGCGGAGGTCTGTCTGCCGGGACAAGGGGAGAAAAAACAACAGGTTTTAATAAGGAAATGTGAAATGTGGGATTAATCTTAAGGGATCTGGGTAAGTGTACATTTACATTTACATTTACATTTAAGTCATTTAGCAGACGCTCTTATCCAGAGCAACTTACAAATTGGTGCATTCACCTTATGACATCCAGTGGGACAGTCACTTAACAATAGTGCATCTAAAACTTAGGGGGGTGAGAGGGATTACTTATCCTATCCTAGGTATTCCTTAAAGAGGTGGGGTTTCAGGTGTCTCCGGAAGGTGGTGATTGACTCCGCTGTCCTGGCGTCGTGAGGGAGTTTGTTCCACCATTGGGGGCCAGGGCAGCGAACAGTTTTGACTGGGCTGAGCGGGAGCTGTACTTCCTCAGTGGTAGGGAGGCGAGCAGGCCAGAGGTGGATGAACGCAGTGCCCTTGTTTGGGTGTAGGGCCTGATCAGAGCCTGGAGGTACTGAGGTGCCGTTCCCCTCACAGCTCCGTAGGCAAGCACCATGGTCTTGTAGCGGATGCGAGCTTCAACTGGAAGCCAGTGGAGAGAACGGAGGAGCGGGGTGACGTGAGAGAACTTGGGAAGGTTGAACACCAGACGGGCTGCGGCGTTCTGGATGAGTTGAAGGGGTTTAATGGCACAGGCAGGGAGCCCAGCCAACAGCGAGTTGCAGTAATCCAGACGGGAGATGACAAGTGCCTGGATTAGGACCTGCGCCGCTTCCTGTGTGAGGCAGGGTCGTACTCTGCGGATGTTGTAGAGCATGAACCTACAGGAACGGGCCACCGCCTTGATGTTGGTTGAGAACGACAGGGTGTTGTCCAGGATCACGCCAAGGTTCTTGGCGCTCTGGGAGGAGGACACAATGGAGTTGTCAACCGTGATGGCGAGATCATGGAACGGGCAGTCCTTCCCCGGGAGGAAGAGCAGCTCCGTCTTGCCGAGGTTCAGCTTGAGGTGGTGATCCGTCATCCACACTGATATGTCTGCCAGACATGCAGAGATGCGATTCGCCACCTGGTCATCAGAAGGGGGAAAGGAGAAGATTAATTGTGTGTCGTCTGCATAGCAATGATAAGAGAGACCATGTGAGGTTATGACAGAGCCAAGTGACTTGGTGTATAGCGAGAATAGGAGAGGGCCAAGAACAGAGCCCTGGGGGACACCAGTGGTGAGAGCGCGTGGTGAGGAGACAGATTCTCGCCACGCCACCTGGTAGGAGCGACCTGTCAGGTAGGACGCAATCAAGCGTGGGCCGCGCCGGAGATGCCCAACTCGGAGAGGGTGGAGAGGAGGATCTGATGGTTCACAGTATCGAAGGCAGCCGATAGATCTAGAAGGATGAGAGCAGAGGAGAGAGAGTTAGCTTTAGCAGTGCGGAGCGCCTCCGTGATACAGAGGAGAGCAGTCTCAGTTGAATGACTAGTCTTGAAACCTGACTGATTTGGATCAAGAAGGTCATTCAGAGAGAGATAGCGGGAGAGCTGGCCAAGGACGGCACGTTCAAGAGTTTTGGAGAGAAAAGAAAGAAGGGATACTGGTCTGTAATTGTTGACATCGGAGGGATCGAGTGTAGGTTTTTTCAGAAGGGGTGCAACTCTCGCTCTCTTGAAGACGGAAGGGACGTAGCCAGCGGTCAGGGATGAGTTGATGAGCGAGGTGAGGTAAGGGAGAAGGTCTCCGGAAATGGTCTGGAGAAGAGAGGAGGGGATAGGGTCAAGCGGGCAGGTTGTTGGGCGGCCGGCCGTCACAAGACGCGAGATTTCATCTGGAGAGAGAGGGGAGAAAGAGGTCAGAGCACAGGGTAGGGCAGTGTGAGCAGAACCAGCGGTGTCGTTTGACTTAGCAAACGAGGATCGGATGTCGTCGACCTTCTTTTCAAAATGGTTGACGAAGTCATCTGCAGAGAGGGAGGAGGGGGGGGGAGGGGGCGGAGGATTCAGGAGGGAGGAGAAGGTGGCAAAGAGCTTCCTAGGGTTAGAGGCAGATGCTTGGAATTTAGCGTGGTAGAAAGTGGCTTTAGCAGCAGAGACAGAGGAGGAAAATGTAGAGAGGAGGGAGTGAAAGGATGCCAGGTCCGCAGGGAGGCGAGTTTTCCTCCATTTCCGCTCGGCTGTCCGGAGCCCTGTTCTGTGAGCTCGCAATGAGTCATCGAGCCACGGAGCGGGAGGGGAGGACCGAGCCGGCCTGGAGGATAGGGGACATAGAGAGTCAAGGGATGCAGAGAGGGAGGAGAGGAGGGTTGAGGAGGCAGAATCAGGAGATAGGTGGGAGAAGGTTGATATGATAGAGATGATAGGATGGAAGAGGAGAGAGTAGCGGGGGAGAGAGAGCGAAGGTTGGGACGGCGCGATACCATCCGAGTAGGGGCAGTGTGGGAGGTGTTGGATGAGAGCGAGAGGGAAAAGGATACAAGGCAGTGGTCGGAGACTTGGAGGGGAGTTGCAATGAGGTTAGTGGAAGAACAGCATCTAGTAAAGATGAGGTCGAGCGTATTGCCTGCCTTGTGAGTAGGGGGGGAAGGTGAGAGGGTGAGGTCAAAAGAGGAGAGGAGTGGAAAGAAGGAGGCAGAGAGGAAAGAGTCAAAGGTAGACGTGGGGAGGTTAAAGTCGCCCAGAACTGTGAGAGGTGAGCCGTCCTCAGGAAAGGAGCTTATCAAGGCATCAAGCTCATTGATGAACTCTCCGAGGGAACCTGGAGGGCGATAAATGATAAGGATGTTAAGCTTGAAAGGGCTAGTAACTGTGACAGCATGGAATTCAAAGGAGGCGATAGACAGATGGGTAAGGGGAGAAAGAGAGAATGACCACTTGGGAGAGATGAGGATCCCGGTGCCACCACCCCGCTGACCAGACGCTCTCGGGGTGTGCGAGAACACGTGGGCGGACGAAGAGAGAGCAGTAGGAGTAGCAGTGTTGTCTGTGGTGATCCATGTTTCCGTCAGTGCCAAGAAGTCGAGGGACTGGAGGGAGGCATAGGCTGAGATGAACTCTGCCTTGTTGACCGCAGATTGGCAGTTCCAGAGGCTACCGGAGACCTGGAACTCCACGTGGGTCGTGCGCGCTGGGACCACCAGAGTAGGGTGGCCGCGGCCACGCGGTGAGGAGCGTTTGTATGGTCTGTGCAGAGAGGAGAGAACAGGGATAAACAGACACATAGTTGACAGGCTACAGAAGAGGCTACGCTAATGCAAAGGAGATTGGAATGACAAGTGGACTACACGTCTCGAATGTTCAGAAAGTTAAGCTACGTAGCAAGAATCTTATTGACTAAAATGATTAAAATGATACAGTACTGCTGAAGTAGGCCAGCTGGCAGTGGGTGCGTTGTTGACACTACACTAATCAAGTCATTCCCTTGAGTGTAATAGTTTCTGCAGTGTTGCTATTCGGGGGCTAGCTGGCTAGCTAGCAGTGTTGTTTACGTTACGTTGCGTTAAAAGAACGACAATAGCTGGCTAGCGAACCTAGAAAATCGCTCTAGACTACACAATTATCTTTGATACAAAGACGGCTATGTAGCTAGCTAAGTAGCTAGCTACGATCAAACAAATCAAACCGTTGTACTGTAATGAAATGAAGTGAAAATGTGATACTACCTGTGAATGCGACCGGGTAGTTGAGTTCTATACAGAAGACGTTGGCTAGCGTTGGCTAGCTAGCAGAGTCACCTACGTTAAGGACGACAAATAGCTGGCTAGCTAACCTCGGTAAATTAAGATAATCACTCTAAGACTACACACTCTAAACCTAAACAACACAATTATCTTGGATACGATGATACGAAGACAGCAAAGACAGCTATGTAGCTAGCTAACACTACACTAATCAAGGTGATAAGAAACTGGGTTAACTCTCCTGGTAACCTTAAAGGGACCGATGTATTTTTGGGACAGCTTGCGAGACTCCACCCGTAGTGGTAAGTCTCTTGTGGAGAGCCAGACTCTCTGGCCGGGGCGCAGGGTAGGCCCGGTACGGCGACGTCTGTTGGCTTGTTGTTGGTACCTCTGTGAGGAACGCATAAGATTAAGACGGGTCTTCCTCCACATAAGCCGACAGCGTCTGACGAACTTCAAGGCTGAAGGCACTCTGACTTCTGCCTCCTGGTCCGGGAACAATGGAGGGGCATAGCCAAACTGACACTCGTGCGGGGACATACCAGTGGAGGAGGAGCGCAAGGTGTTGTGCGCGTATTCGGCCCAAACAATGAAGGACGACCATGTGGACGGGTTGTTACGAGTCATACATCGGAGGGTGGTTTCCAGCTCTTGATTCATCCTCTCTGTTTGTCCATTGGACTCCGGATGGTACCCTGAAGATAGACTGGCAGAAGCCCCCATGAGTTGGCAGAAGGCCTTCCAAAACCTAGAGGCGAATTGGGGACCTCTGTCAGAAACCATATCTTGAGGAATGCCGAAGACTCGGAACACATGATTAATTACCAACTCAGCCGTTTTCTTGGCAGAAGGTAACTTAGTCAGAGGGACGAACCTGGCCGCCTTTGAAAACCTGTCGATTATGACTAGGATAGTAGTATTGCCATGGGATGGAGGAAGGCCAGTAATAAAGTCCAACGAGATATGGGACCAGGGTCTGTGGGGAACAGGTAAAGGGTGAAGGAGTCCTTGCGGGCGGAGGTGAGAAGATTTGCCCTGGCAGCACACGGGGCAGGCATTGACGAAAGTGGCAACGTCTTCTCTTATGGTAGGCCACCAGAACTTACGCTGGATGAACTCCAAGGTGCGACCTACGCCCGGGTGACAGGTGAGGCGAGAGGAGTGCCCCCACAGAAGGACCTGAGTCCTCACTGCCTTGGGGACAAACAACCGATTGGCAGGACCTCCTTTCGGGTCCGGTTCAATAGCTTGAGCTCGTCTCACGGTATCCTCAACTTGCCACGAGATCGGAGCCACGATCTTAGCAGCAGGAAGGACAGGCATGTCCGTGTCATCTCGGATGGCAGGAGCGTAGACTCGGGACAGGGCATCCAATTTGAGATTCTTCGACCCGGGCCGATAGGTGAGGATAAACTGGAATCGATTGAAGAAAAGAGACCATCTAGCTTGTCTAGAGTTCAACCGCTTCGCCTGCTGGATATACTCCAGATTTTTGTGGTCCGTAAGCACTTGAAACGGGTGAGAAGCGCCCTCGAGCCAGTGTCTCCATTCCTTCAATGCCATCTTAACCGCTAGGAGTTCACGATCCCCCACATCGTAGTTCCTCTCAGCCGGGGTAAGCCGGTGTGAGAAGAAAGCGCACGGATGAAGCTTCTTGTCTTCACCCCTCTGAGACAGGACAGCTCCAACACCAACCTCTGAGGCGTCTACCTCCACCACAAATGGTTCATCCATAGTCGGTAGTATCAGGATGGGAGCAGAGAGGACGCGCTGCTTGAGTCCTTGGAAGGCCGTCTCAGCTTCTCTTCCCCACAAAAACCTTGCATTGCCATCCTTGGTTAAAGCTGAGAGAGGGGCTGCCACCAAGCTGAAGTTCTTGATGAACTTGCGGTAAAAGTTAGTGAAGCCCAGGAAACGCTGAACTTCCTTAACGGATTTGGGGGTGGGCCAATCCGCTACCGCCCCTACCTTCCTGGGGTCCATTTGGACTCGACCGGGTTCCACTACAAATCCCAGGAATTGTACTCGGGATGAATGGAATTCACATTTTTCCGGCTTAAAGTACAGATGGCTGTCTAGAGGCGTTTGAGTACTTGTCTGACATGCTTTGTGTGTTCTTGAAGAGAGCTAGAAAAGATGAGGATGTCATCCAAGTAAACGAACACAAATATGTTAAGCATATCCCTAAGCACATCGTTTATGAGCGCTTGGAACACCGCTGGGGCGTTGGTCAGGCCGAAGGGCATCACCAAGTATTCATAGTGACCAGTAGGCGTGTTGAAAGCGGTCTTCCACTCGTCACCAGGTCTGATCCACACAAGATGGTATGCGTTCCGCAGGTCAAGCTTAGTGAAAACAACTGCTTCCTGGAGCAGCTCGAAGGCTGTGGCCATAAGGGGTAACGATTACGGACGGTTATGGCATTGAGTCCCCGGTAGTCGATGCAAGGATGTAATCCACCATCTTTCTTGGCCACAAAGAAAAACCCTGCTCCCGCCGGGGAGGTGGATGGACGCATGAGGCCTGCTTCCAGAGCGTCCTTGATGTAGGTATCCATAGCAGCTCGTTCGGGTGGAGATAGGGAAAAGATCCGACCCCTGGGGGGGGCAAGTGCCCGGAAACAGTTTGATGGGGCAATCATAAGGTCTATGGGGTGGTAGCATGGTGGCCCTCTGTTTGCTAAATACCAGTTTGAGGTCATGGTAACACTCGGGAACTCGGGTCAGGTCGATGGATTCTAAAGACTCTGGAGTAGAACTCGGGGAATTCGGGAAAATACAAGTAGCTTGGCACGTAGGACCCCACAGCTTGATAGTGCCCACAGACCAGTCGATGTGAGGGTTGTGGCTGTGAAGCCAGGGGTATCCAAGGACGAGAGGGAACTCGGAACAGGAGATCAAATGAAAGTTCATAAATTCCTGGTGTTGTGAAACTGAAAGTCGCAAGGAGGTAGTGACATGAGTGACAAGTCCAGATCCCAAAGGGCTTCCATCCAATGTAGTAACCCTCATGGGGTCACTTAGAGGTTCAGAGGGAACGCCATTCTCCTTCGCCCAGACACCATCCATGAAGTTACCTGCGGCTCCAGAGTCTACCAAGGCTTGAAGGTGAAGCTTGTGGTTGTCCCAGGAAAGGGTGACTGGAATGAGCAGACGGGAGTTGGACGGATGGGAGGAGGTTATGTTTCCCGTTACAGTTCCCCCCGGTCTACGGGACAGAGCGTTTCCCTGGAGCCCGGGACACATGGAACGGAAATGGCCCGGTTTGCCGCAATATAGACAGCGTCGCTCCCTCATCCGGTGGTCTCTCTCAGCCTGGGAGATGCGTCCAATCTGCATGGGTTCCGGTGGAGCCAGCGAGGATAAAGGTGGGGACTCGGAGCTGGGACTGATAGGGGCTAGAGGTCTACGGTTGAGTTCTCTCTCTCTCAGACGCTGGTCAATGCGTGAGGCCAACTTGATCAGGGACTCGAGATTGTCCGGTGGTTCCCGAGTGGCCAGTTCATCTTGGATAGTGTCGGAAAGGCCTTTCAGAAAGCACACCGTGAGCGCCTCGTAGTTCCAGCCACTCGCTGCTGCCACCGTGCGGAACTGGATGGCATAGTCCGTCACGCTGCGCCGACCTTGGTGGAGAGTCAGGAGCTGTTTGGCTGAGTCAGGACCACTGCTTGGGCCTTGAAACACTCGTTTGAATTCCTCAGCAAAGGCAGAGTAGCTGGCACAGCAGGAACTATGGGCATCCCACACAGCAGTAGCCCAGGCCAGGGCTTTTTCCGACAGCAGGGTGATGATATATGCGATCTTAGAACGGTCGGTGGGGAACGACGAGGGTTGCAGCTCGAAGGAGAGAGAACATTGGGTGAGAAACCCTTTACAAGCACTTGGATCACCTGAGAACCGTTGGGGAGGTGGAAGACGAGGTTCAGCCAGAGGGTTAACTGCCATGGGTACGTGAATCTGAGGTACTGGGACGAGAACTGTTGCTGGGGTAAGTCGATCAGATATCTGCTTTATGGAAGTCAGCATCTCCGACAGAAGATGAGAACGTCTAGCCATTAAGGCCTCTTGCTGAACCAGGGCGGCTTCGTGGCGTTGGACAGTCTCCTGGTGGTGGGACAGCATGGCAACAAGGCCCTGGGAACTGGCTGCCTCTGGGTTCATTTTTGGCTCTGTGTTTCTGTCAGGACCCGGTTACGAACCCGGGTCTCCGGAGTGAGAAACAGTCACTAAACCAACTGAGCCACGAATAGTTGGCAGAACCCAGAAGATGAGACAGACACAGCAGTACTTGAGACGGTGTATTTAATGAAGTAAAAAGTGAAGTTCTTCAGGAAAACATGTAACTCCACAACCTCAAAAGGAATTCCACAAGAACAAAGGTAATCCTCCAAGACAAAAAGGTAAATCCACAAGGTGGAAGGTATAGCACAAAAAGCCTAAAAAAAATACTCAAAAACAAACAAACAAGAACAAATAAACAGAATTCCACAAGAGAGTCCATCGGGATCAACAATAGTTCACAGACTACTAGGGCTGAGTGCTAACATACAAACACAGAGCAAAGGACTGAGGAAAACAAAGGGTTTAAATACAATCAGGGGAAACGAGGCACATGTGCAAATAACAATGGGGATCAAGGGAAAACAAAAGATCAAAAGGCACAATGGGGGCATCTAGTGACCAAAAACCGGAACAACCCTGGCCAAATCCTGACAGGTTGGGATGATGCCCTTCGGCTTGCAAGCCTCCCCTTTTTTTCCTCCAAACATAACGATGGTCATTGTGGCCTTTCCTGTTTCATCAGACCAGAGTACAATCTTTGTCACCATGTGCAGTTGCAAACCGTAGTCTGGCTGTTTTATGCCGGTTTATCAGCAGTGGCTTCTTCCTTGCTGAGCGGCATTTCAGGTTGTCGATATAGGACTCATTTTACTGTGGATATAGATACTTTTGTACACGTTTCCTCCAGCATCTTCACAAGGTCCTTTGCTGTTGTTCTGCGATTGATTTGCACTTTTCGCACCAAAGTATGTTCATCTCTAGGAGACAGAACACGTCTCCTTCCTGAGTGGTATGACAGCTGCGTGGTCCCATGGTGTTTATACTTAAGTACTATTGTTTGTACAGATGAACGTGGTACCTTCAGGCGTTTAGAAACTGCTCCCAAGGATGAACCAAACTTGTGGACGTCTACACCGACTTGCCAAAAGTATAGTTTGTTTGGACATTTCTGAAGTGGTTGAAAAAACGAGTTTTAATGACTCCAACCTAAGTTTATGTAAACTTCTGACTTCAACTGTAGCTGTTAAAATCGCAAGGAGAATGTTTGATCTGTCTCTTTCTTTCTCTCACATACAGTATTTGAAATCTAATTATATAATCTATGTGGACGGGTGTGTGTTGTCTGCACCTGCTCTGGGCCTGGTGCAGGCTGGGGATGCTGTGTGTATGTGTGTGTGTGTGTCTGTGTGTGAGTATAGGTCAATGTAACGTGTGTGTGTGTGTAACTGAGTGTTGATCTGATAATCTGTGTGTTGTTAGAGTGCTGTTCATACGTTGGTCTTCACGTTAAACATAAACCTAAACAGAGATCAACTACTTGGATGTGTCCGTGTGTCTGTGCAGGGTGGTTGGGTGGGAGTGTGTGCAGGTGGGCATCAGTGTGTTAGAGAACAAATGGAAAACCTACAGTTCACCTTTGTGCTCTTTTTTACACACACACCTATGGACCTTGATAAAGGTCAGCCCCTCTGTGTGTGTGTCTGTTTGAAGCAAGGCCTTCCATCATACGTTCCTGTGTGTGTGTGTGTGTCAGGGGTAGTGGGTCGCCTCAGGGAGTGGTGTGTCATGGATGTTAATAGCCCTGGGCAGGCCTCAGCCGAGCCGGGGGCTGGAGTTGTCTGTCTGACCCCACCCCGCTGCCCTGATCCTGGGGAAGAGAGGCTGGGGAGTGGGGGGCCTCAGCAGGGGCCTGGGTCGCGGTCAGCACGCATCACACTCAACACACACACCCACTGGGAACTGTTATGGAGAAGATTGAAAGATATTTTATTTTCACATACCCCAGATGGGTGTGGTGAAATGTGTTGTTTTACAGGGTCCGCCATAGCAGTACAGCGTTTCTGGTGCAAATTAGGGTGAAGTGCCTTGTTCAAGGGCACATCGACAGATTTTTTACCTTATTGGCTAGATTATTTGAACCAGCGACCTTTACGGCTACTGGCCCAACTCTCTAACCGTTACCAACCTACAGGGATTTTTCATATAATAATAGTCAGTTAGTCAGTATGATATTAATCATAATAAACTTTGTTTATTTTATCATTTTTTTTACAATTTTTTTGCTCTTTAATACAAGTAACAATAAAATTAAGATGAAATAAATTGTATAAAATTATAAAATAATAAAAGAAAAGTAATAACAAAAGAAACAGGAAGGAGAATACATCATTAAAATCTAAATATTAAAATCCTCTTTACTTTACTTTATTTTCCACCATAATTTGTAAATTAATTAATTAAAAATCCTACAATGTGATCATAGTTGATGTGTACCTATGATGAAAATTACAGGCCTCTCTCATCTTTTTAAGTGGGAGAACTTGCACAATTGGTGGCTGACTAAATACTTTTTTCCCCCACTGTATAAAGTCTGGGATTTAACCTTCATATTTCAGATTTAACATATTATGGCAACGACTTTGTTTGAGTTGTTACTCTTTTAGCATTTGTGTAGTTTATGAAAAATAAGAGAAATAAAATAACGAAAAATAACGGAAAATTCACTTATTTTGACAGCAGCGTCGAGGACCACTCCCCACCTTGTTTAACCTGCATGACCAAGGATTCAAACCAGTGACCCAATTCCAAAACCCTGCCATTGCAATTTAATTAAAAACAAATGCTTATTGGCCTTCAAGGAGAAAATAATCTATGCACACACACACACACACACACACACACACACACACACACACACACACACACACACACACACACACACACACACACACACACACACACACACACACACACACACACACACACACACACACACACACACACACACACACACACACACACACACACACACACACAAAAACAAACACACACATCTGCTCTAAACTTCAGAAGCTCCAGTGCCACCTCAGATGGCCTCAGATCTTTGCGATCCATGCCGTGCCAACACCCACACACACACACACACACACACACCATGCTGACACTTTTCAGAGTCTTTTGTTCAGCAGCAGGAGAAAGGTCGGGGGTAAATAACAGCATCAGGTCGTTGGCGTGTGTGCTCCACTGGTTTCCTATTTCTCATGGCAACCGGACACAAATCCTGCTGCTGTGTTGGCACACTGCAGATATGGGAGGTGAAATGGCTACCGTTTTAAGGGATCCTGACCAACAGTGCAATTTGGTGTGTTTTTTCGCATTGTTTATAACTTATTTTGTACATAATGTTGATGATACTTATCTCTTACGACCGTAAACTGCTTCTGGATATCAGAACAGTTATTACTAACCTGGAATTGGACAAAGAGGTTTTCTGTATCGAGTCCGAAGTGAGGATATACTGCTTCTCCAAGACCTGGACCAAATCCCCATCAATCGAATGAAGAAAATACAGAAACACAGAGAGCGGAGATTGGGGTGCCTTGTTAGAATTTGTTGGCGAGTGGTTAACTCACCTCTATCATCTATCCCATTGGGCACCGTGCAATGACTGGAGAATAAACTGGATGATCTCTGTATGGGACAAATGTCGACAATTTTCAGTGAAATTAAAATCCTTCTTTATATCCCAAAAAGTCTGTATAGTTGGCGCCATCAATCTGAGTTCAACATGCAGACAAAGGAATCTGTAATGATCTTCGTCTGTTGTTTGTAGAAAGTCAGACCGAAATGCAGCGTGTAGGTTACTCATGACATTTAATGAAGCTAATACGGTACATGAAATAACGAAGAAGAAAACAACAAACGAATGAAACTAATACAGCCTATCTGGTGACTAACACTAAGACAGGTACAATCACCCACGAAATACAACGCGCACTCAGGCTACCTAAATACGGTTCCCAATCCGAGACAACTAGAATCAGCTGACTCCAATTAGGAATCGCCTCAGGCAGCCAAGCCTAACTAGACACACCCCTAATAATACACACTCCCAATTAATACAAACCCTAATACGAAAATACAACATATAAACCCATGTCACACCCTGGCCTACCCAAACATATAACAAAAACACAAGATACAATGACCAAGGCGTGACAGAATCCAAAAAAGCTACTGCTAAACTATCTCTTAGCATCACCTGAGACGTCTGGCTCCCACCCAGCCATCAGAAAATGCAAATGCGCTACGCCAAATGCTAATAGCACTCGTTAAAACTCAAACATTCATTAAAACACACATGCAGGGTACTGAATTAAAGCCACACTCGTTGTGAATCTAGCCAACAAGTCAGATTTTTTAAATGCTTTTCGGCGAAAGCATGAGAATCTATTATTATTATTATTATTATTATTATTAGCATGCAACACCCCAAAATACCTGAAGGGGACCTAAACAAAAGAATTAGCTACAAAATAAAATAAAAATTATCCGTCTATGAGTGATCCAGAAAAAAACACCATTTCAAAACGCAACGTAATTTTTTTAAATTACAAAAGTTGCCTATAAACAAAACACTTCAAAATGCTTTTATAATCCAACTTTAGGTATTAGTATACGTTAATAATCTATTAAAATGATCACGGGGCGATGTGTATTCAATAGTTCCACGTCTTCAAATCATGGTCGGAAATCTCTCTTCCAAAAACATCCTGTCGGAGACTTGAAGGAATGGGGTCTCTCTTCTTCGTTTGACCAAGAAACAACCCCCAGGCAATTGCCAAGACTGGCGACATCGTGTGGAAGCTGTAGGACTTGTAATCTCGGAGCCATCTCTTTTGCTGTGCCATAGACAATACATGCAAGTGGCGCATTGATATTTTTTCCACTTTTTGGTGATCAGTTTTCCTTGGGCTTTTCGACGAAACACACGTTCTGTTATAGTCACAGCCGTGATTTAACCAGTTTTAGAAACATCAGAGAGTTTTCTATCCACACATACTAATCATATGCATATACTATATTCCTGGCATGAGTAGCAGGGCATTGAATTGTTGCGCGATTTTTAACATAATTTTCGATAAAGTTGGCCTAAGCTTAACAGGTTATTAAAACAAGTCAAACTGTGTCTCTATTTAATCCTCAGGTACCCTAATTATAATTATGTAATTCATTAATGTAATTAAACTATAACATTTCATACGGAAAGAAGTATGATAAATAGAAAAGTCAAATTAGCAAGTGTGCGTCTTCTTCGTCACGCGCCACAGACTGATTTCCAAATGTGATTCCCAGTACCAAAACTCAAAATTCTCCCTCGTTTTGAAAGAAACAAGGGAGAAACCTGAAACAAAGATTGTTGCCAGTCTCTGAAGTGGATGCCATATGAATTACAATCTGGGATCTGGAATTGCATAGGACCCATAGCTTTCCATCAAAAAAATAATTATAATAAAATCTGTTTGGTTTCTCTTTCGATTTTCTCCTACCATATCGATTGTCTCAAACATTATTTTAACATTTCTACAAACTAACTTCAAACTAACTTCAAAGTGTCTTCTATCCAATGGTACCAATTATATGCATATCCTGGCTTCTGGGCCTGAGTAACAGGCAGTTTACTTTGGGCACGTCAGTCAGGCAGACATTCTGATAAAACAAGTTTCAATACAAACTTGAATCCGTTTTACCTCATTTTTAACAGTCACATGTGCAACCAGAGGAAGAAAACACCTTTACTCCACAGAGACGTGTACAAAGCTCTCCCTCGACCTCCATTTGGCAAATCTGACCATAATTCTATCCGCCTGATTCCTGCTTACAAGCAAAAACTAAAGCAGGAAGTACCAGTGACTCGCTCAATACGCAAGTGGTCAGATGAAGCGGATGCTACGCTACTGGACTGTTTTGCTTACAACACCTGCTCTGATGCCAATCGGATGTGGCGGGGCTTGCGAACTATTGACACGAGCCTACCAGATGAGCTAAATGCCTTTAATGCTTGCTTCCAGGCAAGCAACACAGAAGCATGCATGAGAGCACCAGCTGTTCCAGACGACTCTATGATCAAGCTCTCCGTAGCCGATGCGAGAAAGACCTTTAAAACAGGTTAACATTCAGATGGATTACCAGTATGTGTACTCAGAGCATGCGTGGACCAGCTGATGAGTGTCTTCACTGACATTTTCAACCTCTCCCTGACCGAGTCTGTAATACCTACATGTTTCAAGCAGACCACCATTGTCCTTGTGCCAAAGAAGCCAAGGAAACCTGCTTAAATGACAACCGCCCTGTAGCACCCACGTCAGCAGTTATGAAGTGCTTTGAAAGGCTGCTCATGGCTCAACACTATCATCCCGGAAACCCTAGAGCCACTCTAATTTGCATACCACTCCAACAGATCCACAGATGATGGAATCTCAATCACTCCACACTGCCCTTTCCCACCTGGACAAAACGAACACCTTTGTGAGAATGCTGTTCATTAACTACAGCTCAGTGTTCAACACTATAGTGCCCACAAAGCTCATCACTACGCTAAGGACACTGGGACTAAACACCTCCCTCTGCAATTGGATCCTGGACTTCCTGACGGGCCGCCCCACAGGTCAACCCCAGGTTGTAAGGGCAACAAGACATCTGCCACGCTGATCCTCAACACGGGGGCCCCCAAGGGGTGTGTGCTCGGTCCCCTCCTGTACTCCCTTTTCACCCAATACAGCGTGGCCAAGTACGACTCCAACACCATCATTAAGTTTGCTGACGACACATAAGTGATAGAGCTGATCACCGCCAACGATGAGACAGCCTATAGGGAGGAGGTCAGAGACCCGGCAGTGTGGTGCCAGAACAGAAACCTCTCTCTCAACTTGAGCAAGACAAAGGAGCTGATCGTAGGGACTACCCTATTCACATCGACAGGGCTGTGGTGGAGAGTTTGGGTCGAGAGTTTCAAGTTCCTTGGTTTCCACATCACCAACAAACGATCATGGTCTAAACACACCAAGACAGTCATGAAGAGGGCATGACAACAGCTTTTTCATCTTGGGAGACTGAAAATATTTGGCATGGATCCCCAGAACCTCAAAAAAGTTCTACAGCTGCACCATCGAGAACATTACATCACCGCTTGGTATGACAACTGCCCGGCATCCGACAGTAGGGGAATACAGAGGGTAGTGCGTACAGCCCAATACATCACTCGGGCCAAGCTTCCTGCCATCCAGGACCTATATATTAGAAGGGGTCAGAGGAAGGCCCCAAAAATTGTCAAAGACTCCAGTTCTCTCTGGTACCACACAGCATTAACGGAGCACCAAGTCTAAGTCCAAATGGCTCCTTAATACAATACCTTCTACCTCCGGGCCAAAAGAATCCTGAACAATTCATCAAATGTCCACCCGGACTATTTACATTGACCTCCCCTTTGTTTTTACACTGCTGCAACTCGCTGTTTATTATCTACGCATAGTCACTTTACCTCCTGTATAAATGACCTCGACTAACCTGTATCCCTGCACATTGACTCAGTACCGGTATCACCTGTACATAGCCTCGTTATTGTTATTTTATTGTGTTACTTTTTATAGAATTGTTTACTTAAGAAAATATTTACTAAATGAACTAAACTCTATTTCTTGAAATGCAAGGTCTACACAGCATGTAAAAAATAACATTTGATTTGATTTGGGAGTGAGGAGAGGGAGGAGAGGGAGGAGAGAGGAGAGGGAGGAGAGGGAGGAGAGAGGAGAGGGAGGAGAGAGGAGACGGAAGAGAGAGGAGATGGAGGAGAGAGGAGACGGAGGAGAGAGGAGAGGGAGGAGAGAGGAGAGGGAGGAGAGAGGAGAGGGAGGAGAGGGAGAGGGAGGAGAGAGGAGAGGGAGGAGAGAGGAGAGGGAGGAGAGAGGAGAGGGAGGAGAGGGAGGAGAGAGGAGAGGGAGGAGAGATGAGAGGGAGGAGAGAGGAGAGGGAGGAGAGAGGAGAGGGAGGAGAGAGGAGAGGGAGGAAAGAGGAGTGGAAGGAGAGAGGAGAGGAGGAGAGAGGAGAGGGAGGAGAGAGGAGAGGGAGGAGAGAGGAGAGGGAGGAGAGAGGAGAGGGAGGGAGAGGGGAGAGGGAGGAGAGAGGAGAGGGAGGAGAGAGGAGAGGGAGGAGAGAGGAGAGGGAGGAGAGAGGAGAGGGAGGAGAGAGGAGAGGGAGGAGAGAGGAGGGGAGAGAGAGAGGGGGAGAGGGGGAGAGAGGAGAGGGGGAGAGAGGGGAGGAGAGGAGAGGGAGGAGAGGGAGAGGGAGAGAGGGGGGAGGGAGGAGAGAGGAGGCGGGAGGAGAGAGGAGAGGGAGGAGAGAGGAGAGGGTGGAGAGAGGGGAGAGGGAGGGAGAGAGGAGAGGGGGAGAGAGGAGAGGGAGGGAGAGGGGGAGAGGGAGGAGAGAGGAGAGGGAGGAGAGGGGAGGTAGAGAGGAGAGGGAGGAGAGAGAGAGGAGGGAGGGAGAGAGAGGAGAGGGAGGAGAGGGAGGAGAGAGGAGAGGGAGGAGAGAGGAGAGGGAGGAGAGAGGAGAGGGAGGAGAGAGGAGAGGGAGGAGAGAGAGAGAGGGAGGAGAGAGGAGAGGGAGGAGAGAGAGAGGGAGGAGAGGGGAGAGGGAGGAGAGAGGAGAGGGAGGAGAGAGGAGAGGGAGGAGAGAGGAGAGGGAGGAGAGAGGAGAGGGAGGGAGAGAGGAGAGGGAGAGAGAGGAGAGGGGAGGAGAGAGGAGAGGGAGGAGAGAGGAGAGGGAGGAGAGAGGAGAGGGAGGAGAGAGGAGAGGGAGGAGAAAGGAGCGGTAGGAGAGAGGAGAGGGGAGGAGAGAGCAGAGGGAGGAGAGAGGAGAGGAAAGGGAGGAGAGAGAGGAGAGGGAGGGGGAGAGGAGAGGAGAGAGGAGAGGGAGGGAGAGAGGGAGGGAGAGAGGGAGAGGGAGGAGAGAGGAGAGGGAGGAGAGGAGAGGGAGGAGAGGGAGAGGGAGGAGAAAGGAGGGAGGAGAGAGGAGAGGGAGGAGAGAGAGGAGAGGGAGGAGAGGAGAGGGAGGAAAGAGGGAGGAGAGAGGAGAGGGGGGAGACGGGAGGAGAGGAGAGGGAGGAGAGAGGAGAGGGGGAGAGAGGAGAGGGAGGAGAGGGAGGAGAGAGGAGGAGGGAGGAGAGGGAGAGAGGAGAGGGAGGAGATAGGAGAGGGAGGAGAGAGGAGAGGGAGGAGAGAGGGAGACGGAGGAGAGAGGAGAGGGAGGAGAGAGGAGAGGGAGGAGAGAGGAGAGGGAGGAGAGAGGAGATGGAGGAGAAAGGAGAGAGGAGAGAGGAGAGGGAGGAGAGAGGAGATGGAGGAGAGAGGAGAGGAAAGAGGGAGGAGAGAGGAGAGGGGGAGAGGGGGAGAGAGGAGAGGGAGGAGAGAGGAGAGGGAGGAGAGAGGAGAGGGAGGAGAGGGAGGAGAGGGAGAGGGAGGACAGAGGAGAGAGGAGAGGGGAGGAGATAGGAGAGGGGGAGAGAGGAGAGGGAGGAGAGAGGAGAGAGGAGGAGAGAGGAGAGGGAGGAGAGAGGAGAGGAGAGGAGAGAGAAGAGGGAGGAGAGAGGAGAGGGGGAGAGGGGGAGAGAGGAGACGGAGGAGAGAGGAGACGGAGGAGAGAGGAGAGGAGAGGAGGGGAGGGAGGAGAGGGAGAGGGAGGAGAGAGGAGAGGGAGGAGAGAGGAGGGGGAGGAGAGAGGAGGGAGAGAGGAGAGGGAGGAGAGATGAGAGGGAGGAGAGAGGGAGAGGGAGGAGAGAGAAGAGGGAGGAGAGAGGAGAGGGAGGAGAGGGAGGAGAGAGGAGACGGAGGAGAGAGAGACGGAGCAGAGAGGAGAGGGAGGAGAGGGGGAGAGGGAGGAGAGAGGGAGAGGGAGGAGAGAGGAGAGGGAGGAGAGAGGAGAGGGAGGAGAGAGGAGAGGGAGGAGAGAGGAGACGGAGCAGAGAGGGGGAGGGAGGAGAGAGGAGAGGGAGGAGAGAGGAGACGGGGAGGGGAGAGAGGAGAGGGAGGAGAGAGGAGAGGGAGGAGAGAGGGAGAGGGAGGTGAGAGGAGAGGGAGGAGAGAGGAGAGGAGGAGAGAGGAGAGGGAGGAGAGAGGAGAGGGAGGAGAGAGGAGAGGGAGGAGAGAGGAGAGGGAGGAGAGAGGAGAGGGAGGAGAGAGGAGAGGGAGGAGAGAGGAGAGGGAGGAGAGAGGAGAGGGAGGAGAAAGGAGCGGTAGGAGAGAGGAGAGGGAGGAGAGAGCAGAGGGAGGAGAGAGGAGAGGGAGGAGAGAGGAGAGGGAGGAGAGAGGAGAGGGAGGAGAGGGAGAGGGAGGAGAAAGGAGCGGTAGGAGAGGAGAGGGAGGAGAGAGCAGAGGGAGGAGAGAGGAGAGGGAGGAGAGAGGAGGGGAGGGGGAGAGAGGGGAGAGAGGGAGAGGGAGGAGAGAGGAGAGGGAGGAGAGAGGAGAGGGAGGAGAGGAGGAGAGAGGAGAGGGAGGAGAGGGGGAGAGAGGAGAGGGAGGAGATAGGAGAGGGAGGAGAGAGGAGAGGGAGGAGAGAGGAGACGGAGGAGAGAGGAGAGGGAGGAGAGAGGAGAGGGAGGAGAGAGAGAAGAGGGAGGAGAGAGGAGAGGGAGGAGAGGAGGAGAGAGGAGAGGAGGAGAGAGGAGAGGGAGCAGAGAGGAGAGGGAGGAGAGGGTGGAGAGGGAGGAGAGAGGAGAGGGAGGAGAGAGGAGAGGGAGGAGAGAGGAGAGGGAGGAGAGAGGAGAGGGAGGAGAGAGGAGACGGAGGAGAGAGGGAGGGAGGAGAGAGGAGAGGGAGGAGAGGGAGACGGAGGAGAGAGGAGAGGGAGGAGAGGGAGGAGAGAGGAGAGGGAGGAGAGAGGAGAGGGTGGAGAGGGAGGAGAGAGGAGACGGAGGGAGAGAGGAGAGGGAGGAGAGGAGAGGGAGGGAGAGGGGAGGAGAGGGAGGAGAGAGAGGAGAGGGAGGAGAGGAGAGACGGAGGAGAGAGGAGAGGGAGGAGAGAGAGGAGAGGGAGGAGAGAGGGAGGGAGGAGAGAGAAGAGGGAGGAGAGAGGAGAGGGAGGAGAGAGGAGAGGGAGGAGAGAGAAGAGGGAGGAGAGAGGGAGAGGGTGGAGAGGGAGGAGAGAGGGAGACGGAGCAGAGAGGAGAGGGAGGAGAGGGTGGAGAGGGAGGAGAGAGGAGAGGGAGGGAGAGGAGAGGAGGGAGAGAGGAGAGGGAGGAGAGAGGAGAGGGAGGAGAGAGGAGACGGAGAGAGAAGGGGAGGGAGGAGAGAGAGAGGGAGGAGAGAGGAGACGGAGGAGAGAGGAGAGGGTGGAGAGGGAGGAGAGAGGAGAGGGAGGAGAGAGAGACGGAGGAGAGAGGAGAGGGAGGAGAGAGGAGAGGAGAGGAGAGAGGAGGCGGAGCAGAGAGGAGAGGGAGGAGAGAGGAGAGGGAGGAGAGAGGGAGAGGAGGAGAGAGGAGAGGGAGGAGAGAGGAGACGGAGGAGAGAGGAGAGGGAGGAGAGAGGAGAGGGAGGAGAGAGGAGACGGGAGGAGAGAGGAGAGGAGGAGAGAGGAGAGGGAGGAGAGAGGAGAGGAGGGAGGAGGGGAGAGGGAGGAGAGAGGAGAGGGAGGAGAGAGGAGAGGGAGGAGAGAGGAGAGGGAGGAGAGGAGCGGGAGGAGAGAGGAGAGGGAGGGAGAGAGGAGAGGGTGGAGGAGAGAGGAGGAGAAAGGAGCTGGGAGGAGAGAGGAGAGGGAGGAGAGAGAGGGAGGGAGAGAGAGGAAAGGGAGGAGAGGGGGTAGAGAGGAGAGGGAGGAGAGAGGAGCGGGAGGTGAGAGGAGAGGGAGGAGAGGGAGGAGAGAGGAGAGGGAGGAGAGGGAGAGGGAGGAGAGAGGAGACGGAGGAGAGAGAGACGGAGGAGGGGGAGAGGGAGGAGAGAGGAGAGGAGGAGAGAGGAGACGGAGCAGAGAGGAGAGGGAGGAGAGAGGAGAGGGAGGAGAGAGGAGAGGGAGGAGAGAGAGAGAGGGGGAGAGAGGAGATGGAGGAGAGAGGAGAGGGAGGAGAAAGGAGAGGGAGGAGAGAGGAGCGGGAGGAGAGAGGGAGAGGGAGGGGAGAGGGAGAGGGTGGAGAGAGGAGAGGGAGGAGAGAGAGAGAGGGAGGAGAGAGGAGAGGGAGGAGGAGGAGAGAGGAGGGAGAGAGGGAGAGGAAAGAGGGAGGAGAGAGAGAGGGATGAGAGAGGGAGAGGGAGGAGAGAGGGAGAGGGTGGAGAGAGGAGAGGGAGGAGAGAGGAGAGGGTGGAGAGAGGGAGAGGGAGGAGAGAGGAGAGGAGGAGAGAGGAGAGGGTGGAGAGAGGAGAGGGAGGAGAGAGGAGAGGGAGGAGAGAGGAGAGGGAGGAGAGAGGAGAGGGAGGAGAGAGAAGAGGAAAGAGGAGGAGAGAGGAGAGGGATGAAAGAGGAGAGGGAGGAGAGAGGAGAGGGAGGAGAGAGGAGAGGGAGGAGAGAGGAGAGGGGAGGAGAAAGGGAGCGGTAGGAGAGAGGAGAGGGAGGAGAGAGCAGAGGGAGGAGAGAGGAGAGGGAGAGAGAGAGGGAGAGGGAGGAGAGAGGAGAGGGAGGGAGAAAGGAGCGGTAGGAGAGGAGAGGGAGGAGAGAGCAGAGGGAGGGAGGAGAGGAAAGAGGGAGGAGAGAGGAGAGGGGGAGAGGGGGGGAGAGAGGAGAGGGAGGAGAGAGAGGAGAGGGAGGAGAGAGGAGAGGGAGGAGAGGGAGGAGAGAGAGGAGGAGAGAGGAGCGGAAGGAGAGAGGAGAGGGGAGGAGAGGGAGGAGAGAGGAGAGAGGAGCGGAAGGAGAGAGGAGAGGGAGGGAGAGGGAGGAGAGAGGGAGAGAGGAGAGGGAGGAGAGAGGAGAGGGAGGAGAGAGGGAGAGGGAGGAGAAAGGAGCGGTAGGAGAGAGGAGGGAGGGAGAGAGCAGAGGGAGGAGAGAGGAGAGGGAGGAGAGAGGAGAGGGTGGAGAGGGAGGAGAGAGGAGAGGGAGGAGAGAGCAGAGGGAGGAGAGAGGAGAGGGAGGAGAGAGGGAGAGGGAGGAGAGAGGAGAGGGAGGAGAGGGAGGAGAGAGGAGAGGGAGGAGAGAGGGAGAGGGAGGAGAGAGCAGAGGGAGGAGAAAGGAGCGGTAGGAGAGAGGAGAGGGAGGAGAGAGCAGAGGGAGGAGAAAGGAGCGGTAGGAGAGAGGAGAGGGAGGAGAGAGGAGAGGGAGGAGAGGGAGGAGAGAGGAGAGGGAGGAGAGAGGAGAGGGAGGAGAGAGGAGAGGGAGGAGAGAGGGAGGAGAGAGGAGAGGGGAGGAGAGAGGAGAGGGAGGAGAGAGGAGAGGGAGGAGAGAGCAGAGGGAGGAGAAAGGAGCGGTAGGAGAGAGGAGAGGGAGGAGAGAGCAGAGGGAGGAGAAAGGAGCGGTAGGAGAGAGGAGAGGGAGGAGAGAGCAGAGGGAGGGGAGAGAGGAGAGGAAAGAGGGAGGAGAGAGAGAGAGGGGGAAAGAGGGGGAGAGGAGGAGAGGGAGGAGAGAGGGAGAGGGAGGAGAGGGAGAGGGAGGAGAGAGGAGAGGGAGGAGAGAGGAGAGGGAGGAGAGAGGAGAGGGAGGAGAGAGGAGAGGGAGGAGAAAGGAGCGGTAGGAGAGAGAGGAGAGGGAGGAGAGAGAGCAGAGGGAGGGAGAGGAGAGGAAAGAGGGAGGAGAGAGGAGAGGGGGAGAGGGGGAGAGAGGAGAGGGAGGAGAGAGAGAGGGAGGAGAGAGGAGAGGGAGGAGAGGGAGGAGAGAGAGAGGGAGGAGAGGGAGGAGAGAGGAGAGGGAGGAGGGAGAGGGAGGAGAGAGGAGAGGGAGGGGAGAGAGGAGAGGATGAAAGAGGAGAGGGAGGAGAGAGGAGAGGGAGGAGAGGGAGGAGAGAGGAGAGGGAGGAGAGGGAGGGAGAGAGGAGAGGGGGAGAGGGGGGAGAGAGGAGAGGGAGGAGAGAGGGAGAGGGAGGAGAGAGGAGAGGGAGGAGAGGGAGGAGAGAGGAGAGGGAGGAGAGGGAGGAGAGAGGAGGGGAGGAGAGGGAGGAGAGAGGAGAGGGAGGAGAGGAGAGGGAGGAGAGAGGAGAGGGAGGAGAGAGGAGAGGGAGGAGAGAGGAGAGGGAGGAGAGAGGAGAGGGAGGAGAGAGGAGAGGGAGGAGGAGAGGAGGAGAGGAGACGGAGGAGAGGAGAGGAGGAGAGAGGAGAGGAGGAGGAGAGGGAGGGGAGAGAGGAGAGGGAG
>NC_060189.1:5415448-5467948 GCF_021184085.1 Oncorhynchus gorbuscha
CCTCTCTCTCCCCTCCCTCTCTCACTCTCTCGCTCTCTCTTCTCTCTGTCGTTCCGCTCCTGCTCCCAGCTGTTCCTATTCCCCTAATCATCATTTAGTCTTCCCACACCTGTTCCCGATCCTTTCCCCTGATTAGAGTCCCTATTTATTCCTTTGTGATCCGTTCCTGTTCCGTCGGTTCCTTGTTTTGTATTCACCATGCTGTGATTGCGTTTCGCCCTGTCCTGTCGTGTTTTTGCCGTGATTGTGTATCACCCTGTCCTGTCGTGTTTTGTGCCTTCATCAGACGCTGCGTGTGAGCAGGTGTCTCAGTCGACTACGGCCTGCGCCTACCCGAAGCGACCTGCAGTCTGTGGCCGCTTCTCCAGTTGTTTTCCCCTCTACAAATCTAGAGGATTTCTGTTATTCCGTTTTGGACATTAATAAACTCTGTTTCTGTTAAGTCGCGTTTGGGTCCTCTTTCACCTGCATGACAGAAGGAACCGACCAAGGAATGGACCGAGCAGGAATTGTCCGCTGCTCGCCAAGCCGTGGAAAACCTGGCTGCTCAGGTTTCCGACCTCTCTGGACAGTTCCAGAGTCTACGTCTCGTGCCACCTGTTACTTCCTGGCCTGCCGAGCCTCCAGAACCTAGGGTTAATAACCCACCTTGCTACTCCGGGCAGCCCACTGAGTGCCGCTCCTTTCTCACGCAGTGTGAGATTGTGTTCTCTCTCAACCCAACACATACTCTAGAGAGAGCTCGGGTTGCTTACGTCATCTCACTCCTCACTGGCCGGGCTCGAGAATGGGGCACAGCTATCTGGGAGGCAAGGGCTGTTTGCTCTAACGATTTCCAGAACTTTAAAGAGGAGATGATTCGGGTTTTTGACCGTTCAGTTTTTGGTGGGGAGGCTTCTAGGGCCCTGGCTTCCTTATGCCAAGGTGAACGGTCCATAACGGATTATTCCATTGAGTTTCGCACTCTTGCTGCCTCTAGTGAGTGGAACGAGCCGGCGCTGCTCGCTCGTTTTCTGGAGGGACTCCACGCTGTGGTTAAGGATGAGATTCTCTCCCGGGAGGTTCCTTCAGATGTGGACTCTTTGATTGCTCTCGCCATCCGCATAGAACGACGGGTAGATCTTCGTCACCGGGCTCGTGGAAGAGAGCTCGCATCAACGGTGTTTCCCTGCTACGCATCGCAGCCATCTCCCCCTCTGGCTTTGAGACTGAGCCCATGCAGCTGGGAGGGATTCGCATCTCGAATAAGGAGAGGGAACGGAGGATCACCAACCGCCTGTGCCTCTATTGTGGAGTTGCTGGACATTTCGTTAATTCATGTCCAGTAAAAGCCAGAGCTCATCTGTAAGCGGAGGGCTACAGGTGAGCGCAACTACTCAAGTCTCTCCATCAAAGTCCTGTACTACTTTGTCGGTCCACCTACGCTGGACCGGTTCGGCGCGCTACATGTAGTGCCTTGATAGACTCTGGGGCTGAGGGTTGTTTCATGGACGAAGCATGGGTTCGGAAACATGACATTCCTTTCAGAGAGTTAGATAAGCCTACGCCCATGTTCGCCTTAGATGGTAGTCATCTTCCCAGTATCAGATTTGAGACACTACCTTTAACCCTCACAGTATCTGGTAACCACAGTGAGACTATTTCTTTTTGATTTTCCGTTCACCGTTTACACCTGTTGTTTTGGGTCATCCCTGGCTAGTATGTCATAATCCTTCTATTAATTGGTCTAGTAATTCTATCCTATCCTGGAACGTTTCTTGTCATGTGAAGTGTTTAATGTCTGCCATCCCTCCCGTTTCTTCTGTCCCTACTTCTCAGGAGGAACCTGGCGATTTGACAGGAGTGCCGGAGGAATATCATGATCTGCGCACGGTCTTCAGTCGGTCCCGAGCCAACTCCCTTCCTCCTCACCGGTCGTATGATTGTAGTATTGATCTCCTTCCGGGGACCACTCCTCCTCGAGGTAGACTATACTCTCTGTCGGCTCCCGAACGTAAGGCTCTCGAGGATTATTTGTCTGTGTCTCTTGACGCCGGTACCATAGTGCCTTCTTCCTCTCCGGCCGGGGCGGGGTTCTTTTTGTTAAGAAGAAGGACGGTACTCTGCGCCCTGCGTGGATTATCGAGGGCTGAATGACATAACGGTTAAGAATCGTTATCCGCTTCCCCTTATGTCATCAGCCTTCGAGATTCTGCAGGGAGCCAGGTGCTTTACTAAGTTGGACCTTCGTAACGCTTACCATCTCGTGCGCATCAGAGAGGGGGACGAGTGGAAAACGGCGTTTAATACTCCGTTAGGGCATTTTGAGTACCGGGTTCTGCCGTTCGGTCTCGCCAATGCGCCAGCTGTTTTTCAGGCATTAGTTAATGATGTTCTGAGAGACATGCTGAACATTTTCGTTTTTGTCTATCTTGACGATATCCTGATTTTTTCTCCGTCACTCGAGATTCATGTTCAGCACGTTCGACGTGTTCTACAGCGCCTTTTAGAGAATTGTCTCTATGTAAAGGCTGAGAAGTGCTCTTTTCATGTCTCCTCCGTTACTTTTCTCGGTTCCGTTATTTCCGCTGAAGGCATTCAGATGGATTCCGCTAAGGTCCAAGCTGTCAGTGATTGGCCCGTTCCAAGGTCACGTGTCGAGTTGCAGCGCTTTTTAGGTTTCGCTAATTTCTATCGGCGTTTCATTCGTAATTTCGGTCAAGTTGCTGCCCCTCTCACAGCTCTTACTTCTGTCAAGACGTGTTTTAAGTGGTCCGGTTCCGCCCAGGGAGCTTTTGATCTTCTAAAGAACGTTTTACGTCCGCTCCTATCCTCGTTACTCCTGACGTCACTAGACAATTCATTGTCGAGGTTGACGCTTCAGAGGTAGGCGTGGGAGCCATTCTATCCCAGCGCTTCCAGTCTGACGATAAGGTTCATCCTTGCGCTTATTTTTCTCATCGCCTGTCGCCATCTGAGCGCAACTATGATGTGGGTAACCGTGAACTGCTCGCCATCCGCTTAGCCCTAGGCGAATGGCGACAGTGGTTGAGAGGGCGACCGTTCCTTTTGTCGTTTGGACAGACCATAAGAACCTTGAGTACATCCGTTCTGCCAAACGACTTAATGCCCGTCAAGCTCGTTGGGCGTTGTTTTTCGCTCGTTTCGAGTTTGTGATTTCTTACCGTCCGGGTAGCAAGAACACCAAGCCTGATGCCTTATCCCGTCTGTTTAGTTCTTCTGTGGCTTCTACTGATCCCGAGGGGATTCTTCCTTATGGGCGTGTTGTCGGGTTAACAGTCTGGGGAATTGAAAGACAGGTTAAGCAAGCACTCACGCACACTGCGTCGCCGCGCGCTTGTCCTAGTAACCTCCTTTTCGTTCCTGTTTCCACTCGTCTGGCTGTTCTTCAGTGGGCTCACTCTGCCAAGTTAGCGGGTCATCCCGGTGTTCGAGGCACTCTTGCGTCTATTCGCCAGCGCTTTTGGTGGCCGACTCAGGAGCGTGACACGCGCCGTTTCGTGGCTGCCTGTTCGGACTGCGCGCAGACTAAGTCGGGTAACTCTCCTCCTGCCGGTCGTCTCAGACCGCTCCCCATTCCTTCTCGACCATGGTCTCACATTGCCTTAGACTTCATTACCGGTCTGCCTTTGTCTGCGGGGAAGACTGTGATTCTGACGGTTGTCGATAGGTTCTCTAAGGCGGCACATTTCATTCCCTCGCTAAACTTCCTTCCGCTAAGGAGACGGCACAAATCATTATTGAGAATGTATTCAGAATTCATGGCCTCCCGTTAGACGCCGTTTCAGACAGAGGTCCGCAATTCACGTCACAGTTTTGGAGGGAGTTCTGTCGTTTGATTGGTGCGTCCGTCAGTCTCTCTTCCGGGTTTCATCCCCAGTCTAACGGTCAAGCAGAGAGGGCCAATCAGACGATTGGTCGCATACTACGCAGCCTTTCTTTCAGGAACCCTGCGTCTTGGGCAGAACAGCTCCCCTGGGCAGAATACGCTCACAATTCGCTTCCTTCGTCTGCTACCGGGTTATCTCCGTTTCAGAGTAGTCTGGGTTACCAGCCTCCTCTGTTCTCATCCCAGCTTGCCGAGTCCAGCGTTCCCTCCGCTCAAGCGTTTGTCCAACGTTGTGAGCGCACCTGGAGGAGGGTGAGGTCTGCACTTTGCCGTTACAGGGCACAGACGGTGAGAGCCGCCAATAAACGCAGGATTAAGAGTCCAAGGTATTGTTGCGGCCAGAGAGTGTGGCTTTCCACTCGCAACCTTCCTCTTACGACAGCTTCTCGTAAGTTGACTCCGCGGTTCATTGGTCCGTTCCGTGTCTCCCAGGTCGTCAATCCAGTCGCTGTGCGACTGCTTCTTCCGCGACATCTTCGTCGCGTCCATCCTGTCTTCCATGTCTCCTGTGTTAAGCCCTTTCTTCGCACCCCCGTTCGTCTTCCCTCCCCCTCCCGTCCTTGTCGAGCGCACCTATTTACAAGGTACATAAAATTATGGACATGCGTTCTCGGGGACGGGGTCACCAATACCTAGTGGATTGGGAGGGTTACGGTCCTGAGGAGAGGAGTTGGGTTCCGTCTCGGGACGTGCTGGACCGTTCGCTCATCGATGATTTCCTCCGTTGCCGCCAGGATTCCTCCTCGAGTGCGCCAGGAGGCGCTCGGTGAGTGGGGGGGTACTGTCATGTTTGTCATTTATTGTCATGTCTTGTCCCTGTGCTCCCCATGCTATTCGTTTCCCTCTGCTGGTCTTGTTTGGTTCTATCCCTCTCTCTCCCCCTCCCCCTTTCACTCTCTCGCTCTCTCTTCTCTCTGTCGTTCCGTTCCTGCTCCCAGCTGTTCCTATTCCCCTAATCATCATTTAGTCTTCCCACACCTGTTCCCGATCCTTTCCCTGATTAGACTCCCTATTTATTCCTTTGTGATCCGTTCCTGTTCCATCGGTTCCTTGTTTTGTATTCCATGCTGTAATTGCGTTTCGCCCTGTCCTGTCGTGTTTTTTGCCGTGATTGTGTATCACCCTGTCCTGTCGTGTTTTGTGCCTTCTTCAGACGCTGCGTGTGAGCAGGTGTCTCAGTTGACTACGGCCTGCGCCTACCCGGGCGACCTGCAGTCTGTGGCCGCTTCTCCAGTTGTTTTCCCCTCTACTATCTAGAGGATTTCAGTTATTCGGTTTTGAGCATTAATAAACTCTGTTTCTGTTAAGTCGCGTTTGGGTCCTCCTTCACCTGCATAACAAACCCTCTCTAACCACAACCCTCTCTAACCCTAACCCTCTTTAACCATAACCATCTTTAACCATAACCCTACCCTCTCTAACTGTAACTCTCTCTAACCGTAACCCTCTCTAACCTTAACCCTACACCATCTCTCCCTACACCCTCTTTCCATACACCCTCTCCCCCAACAACAACCCTCTCTAACCGTAACCATCACTCTCACTCCCCCTAACCCTCTCCACCTAACCCTCTCTAACCATAACCATCTCTAACCATAAACTTAACCCTCTCTAACCATAACCCTCTCTAATCATAACCCTCTCTAACCATAACCCTACACCCTCTCTCCCTATATACTACTTTGCTTTCTCACTCACATTCCCCTTATTTTCTTCCTCTGTATTTGTGTGTCTCTACCACTCACACCTACCCACCCACCAACTCACCCTCCTCCACACCCACCCACCCACCAACTCACCCTCCTCCACACCCACCCACCCACCAACTCACCCTCCTCCACACCCACCCACCCACCAACTCACCCTCCTCCACACCCACAACCACACACACACACACACCACACACATCCATACACAACCACACATACCCACCCATACCCACCCACCAACTCACCCTCCTCCACACACACACACACACACACACACACACACACACACACACACACACACACACACACACACACACACACACACACACACACACACACACACACACACACACACACACACACACACACACACACACACACACACTCCCACACATACACAACCCCCCTCCACAGTCACACATACACCCCCACACACACAACCACACACACACACCCACAACACACACACACAACCACACATACCCCCCCCCACACACACACACACAACCACACATACCCCCCACACACACTTACTCACTCTCTCACACACGTTCTCTTTCTCTCTACAGAGGTGTCTGTGTCCTCAGTACTGTGTCTGTCGTCAGTGAGAGAATTACCAGTCCAGGTGAGGGAGCTGTATGGTCAGGGCTTCGTCCTGGTGGCTGTCCATCCCTTTGTCCACCCTTGTGGCCCCAGGCCTGCACGCATCCAACGCCAGCTACACAGAGCTGTCCTCATCAGAGAGACACACAGGTATGGAAACACACACACACACATACACACACACACAGGTACGGAAACATATATACACACACACACTCATTTCCTGCAACCAACGCCTGCTACACAGAACACAGAGACACATAGTTAGGGAATTGCCTTCAATTCTCACCTGCAGGAGCATCATCTGAGTTCTATTCTCACCTGCAGGAGCCTCATCTGAGTTCTATTCTCACCTGCAGGAGCCTCATCTGAGTTCTATTCTCAGCTGCAGGAGCCTCATCTGAGTTCTATTCTCAGCTGCAGGAGCCTCATCTGAGTTCTATTCTCACCTGCAGGAGCCTCATCTGAGTTCTATTCTCACCTGCAGGAGCCTCATCTGAGTTATATTCTCAGCTGCAGGAGCCTCATCTGAGTTCTATTCTCACCTGCAGGAGCCTCACCTGAGTTCTATTCTCAGCTGCAGGAGCCTCACCTGAGTTCTATTCTCACCTGCAGGAGCCTCACCTGAGTTCTATTCTCACCTGCAGGAGCCTCATCTGAGTTCTATTCTCACCTGCAGGAGCCTCATCTGAGTTCTATTCTCACCTGCAGGAGCCTCATCTGAGTTCTATTCTCACTTGCAGGAGCCTCATCTGAGTTCTATTCTCACCTGCAGGAGCCTCATCTGAGTTCTATTCTCACCTGCAGGAGCCTCATCTGAGTTCTATTCTCACTTGCAGGAGCCTCATCTGAGTTCTATTCTCACCTGCAGGAGCCTCATCTGAGTTCTATTCTCACCTGCAGGAGCCTCATCTGAGTTCTATTCTCACTTGCAGGAGCCTCATCTGAGTTCTATTCTCACTTGCAGGAGCCTCATTTGAGTTCTATTCTCACCTGCAGGAGCCTCATCTGAGTTCTATTTTCACCTGCAGGAGCCTCATCTGAGTTCTATTCTCACTTGCAGGAGCCTCATCTGAGTTCTATTCTCACCTGCAGGAGCCTCATCTGAGTTCTATTCTCACCTGCAGGAGCCTCATCTGAGTTCTATTCTCACCTGCAGGAGCCTCATCTGAGTTCTATTCTCACCTGCAGGAGCCTCATCTGAGTTCTATTCTCACTTGCAGGAGCCTCATCTGAGTTCTACTCTCACCTGCAGGAGCCTCATCTGAGTTCTATTCTCACTTGCAGGAGCCTCATCTGAGTTCTATTCTCACCTGCAGGAGCCTCATCTGAGTTCTATTCTCACCTGCAGGAGCCTCATCTGAGTTCTATTCTCACCTGCAGGAGCCTCATCTGAGTTCTATTCTCAGCTGCAGGAGCCTCATCTGAGTTCTATTCTCACCTGCAGGAGCCTCATCTGAGTTCTATTCTCACCTGCAGGAGCCTCATCTGAGTTCTATTCTCACCTGCAGGAGCCTCATCTGAGTTCTATTCTCACCTGCAGGAGCCTCTTCTGAGTTCTATTCTCACCTGCAGGAGCCTCATCTGAGTTCTATTCTCACCTGCAGGAGCCTCGTCTGAGTTCTATTCTCACCTGCAGGAGCCTCGTCTGAGTTCTATTCTCACCTGCAGGAGCCTCGTCTGAGTTCTATTCTCACCTGCAGGAGCCTCGTCTGAGTTCTATTCTCACCTGCAGGAGCCTCGTCTGAGTTCTATTCTCACCTGCAGGAGCCTCGTCTGAGTTCTATTCTCACCTGCAGGAGCCTCGTCTGAGTTCTATTCTCCCCTGCAGGAGCCTCGTCTGAGTTCTATTCTCACCTGCAGGAGCCTCATCTGAGTTCTATTCTCAGCTGCAGGAGCCTCATCTGAGTTCTATTCTCACCTGCAGGAGCCTCATCTGAGTTCTATTCTCACCTGCAGGAGCCTCATCTGAGTTCTATTCTCACCTGCAGGAGCCTCATCTGAGTTCTATTCTCAGCTGCAGGAGCCTCATCTGAGTTCTATTCTCACCTGCAGGATCCTCATCTGAGTTCTACTCTCACCTGCAGGAGCCTCATCTGAGTTCTATTCTCCCCCACAGAATGTGTGAAATCTGAGCAGAATCCTATTTTCACACTGAGGATTCTCGGCAGAGATCTATTCTCACCCGTGTAATTCTTGAAGCATACTGTATGTGTAGATCGGGAACTGTATACAGCGTGTGGCAGGCCCATGTGGCAGGCCCATGTGGCAGGCCCATGCTTATAGACATGCTCACACTTAGAAATGTAAACTGTTTTTCTCTCACACTTCCACACATACTGTATATGCTTACACAAATACACACACACACACACAATCTTTCCCTCATACTCACATATGTGCGTGCGTACACACACACACAGTTGGGTGATCCTGCCAATTGGCACTTGTCACCGTGGCGACGACTGATTGCATCATCAGCACCCGCCGGAGGGGAATAATGTGCTAGGATAGGGGAACCATGAGGCCTTCTGTTCTCCTTTTATCTCTCCATCACTTCATCTCTCTCCAACCCTCTATCCTCCACTCTCTCCTCCTTTTCTCTCTCCATCACTTCATCTCTCTCCAACCCTCTATCCTCCACTCTCTCCTCCTTTTCTCTCTCCATCACTTCATCTCTCTCCAACCCTCTATCCTCCACTCTCTCCTCCTTTTATCTCTCCATCACTTCATCTCTCTCCAACCCTCTATCCTCCACTCTCTCCTCCTTTTCTCTTCTCTCTCCATCACTTCATCTCTCTCCAACCCTCTATCCTCCACTCTCTCCTCCTTTTATCTCTCCATCACTTCATCTCTCTCCTCCCTCTATCCTCCACTCTCTCATCCTTTTCTCTCTCCATAACTTCATCTCTCTCCAACCCTCTATCCTCCACTCTCTCATCCTTTTCTCTCTCCATCACTTCATCTCTCTCCAACCCTCTATCCTTCACTCTCTCCTCCTTTTATCTCTCCATAACTTCATCTCTCTCCAACCCTCTATCCTTCACTCTCTCCTCCTTTTATCTCTCCATCACTTCATCTCTCTCCAACCCTCTATCCTCCACTCTCTCCTCCTTTTCTCTCTCCATCACTTCATCTCTCTCCAACTCTCTATCCTCCACTCTCTCCTCCTTTTCTCTCTCCATCACTTCATCTCTCTCCAACCCTCTATCCTCCACTCTCTCCTCCTTTTCTCTCTCCATCACTTCATCTCTCTCCAACCCTCTATCCTCCACTCTCTCCTCCTTTTATCTCTCCATCACTTCATCTCTCTCCAACCCTCTATCCTCCACTCTCTCCTCCTTTTCTCTCTCCATCACTTCATCTCTCTCCAACCCTCTATCCTCCACTCTCTCCTCCTTTTATCTCTCCATCACTTCATCTCTCTCCAACCCTCTATCCTCCACTCTCTCCTCCTTTTCTCTTCTCTCTCCATCACTTCATCTCTCTCCAACCCTCTATCCTCCACTCTCTCCTCCTTTTATCTCTCCATCACTTCATCTCTCTCCAACTCTCTATCCTCCACTCTCTCCTCCTTTTCTCTCTCCATCACTTCATCTCTCTCCAACCCTCTATCCTCCACTCTCTCCTCCTTTTCTCTCTCCATCACTTCATCTCTCTCCAACCCTCTATCCTCCACTCTCTCCTCCTTTTATCTCTCCATCACTTCATCTCTCTCCAACCCTCTATCCTTCACCTCTCTCCTCCTTTTATCTCTCCATAACTTCATCTCTCTCCAACTCTCTATCCTCCACTCTCTCCTCCTTTTCTCTCTCCATCACTTCATCTCTCTCCAACCCTCTATCCTTCACTCTCTCCTCCTTTTCTCTCTCCATAACTTCATCTCTCTCCAACCCTCTATCCTCCACTCTCTCATCCTTTTCTCTCTCCATCACTTCATCTCTCTCCAACCCTCTATCCTTCACTCTCTCCTCCTTTTATCTCTCCATAACTTCATCTCTCTCCAACCCTCTATCCTTCACTCTCTCCTCCTTTTATCTCTCCATCACTTCATCTCTCTCCAACCCTCTATCCTCCACTCTCTCCTCCTTTTCTCTCTCCATCACTTCATCTCTCTCCAACCCTCTATCCTCCACTCTCTCCTCCTTTTCTCTTCTCTCTCCATCACTTCATCTCTCTCCAACCCTCTATCCTCCACTCTCTCCTCCTTTTCTCTCTCCATCACTTCATCTCTCTCCAACCCTCTATCCTCCACTCTCTCCATCACTTCATCTCTCTCCAACCCTCTATCCTCCACTCTCTCCTCCTTTTCTCTTCTCTCTCCATCACTTCATCTCTCTCCAACCCTCTATCCTCCACTCTCTCCTCCTTTTCTCTCTCCATCACTTCATCTCTCTCCAACCCTCTATCCTCCACTCTCTCCATCACTTCATCTCTCTCCAACTCTCTCTCCTCCTTTTCTCTCTCCATCACTTCATCTCTCTCCAACCCTCTATCCTCCACTCTCTCCTCCTTTTCTCTCTCCATCACTTCATCTCTCTCCAACTCTCTCTCCTCCTTTTCTCTCTCCATCACTTCATCTCTCTCCAACCCTCTATCCTCCACTCTCTCCTCCTTTTCTCTCTCCATCACTTCATCTCTCTCCAACCCTCTATCCTCCTTTTCTCTCCTCCTTTTCTCTCCTCCTTTTCTCTCTCCATCACTTCATCTCTCTCCAACCCTCTATCCTCCTTTTCTCTCCTCCTTTTCTCTCTCCATCACTTCATCTCTCTCCAACCCTCTATCCTCCACTCTCTCCTCCTTTTCTCTCTCCATCACTTCATCTCTCTCCAACTCTCTCTCCTCCTTTTCTCTCTCCATCACTTCATCTCTCTCCAACTCTCTATCCTCCTTTTCTCTCTCCATCACTTCATCTCTCTCCAACCCTCTATCCTCCACTCTCTCCTCCTTTTCTCTCTCCATCACTTCATCTCTCTCCAACCCTCTATCCTCCACTCTCTCCTCCTTTTCTCTCTCCATCACTTCATCTCTCTCCAACCCTCTATCCTCCTTTTCTCTCCTCCTTTTCTCTCCTCCTTTTCTCTCTCCATCACTTCATCTCTCTCCAACCCTCTATCCTCCTTTTCTCTCCTCCTTTTCTCTCTCCATCACTTCATCTCTCTCCAACCCTCTATCCTCCACTCTCTCCTCCTTTTCTCTCTCCATCACTTCATCTCTCTCCAACTCTCTCTCCTCCTTTTCTCTCTCCATCACTTCATCTCTCTCCAACTCTCTATCCTCCTTTTCTCTCTCCATCACTTCATCTCTCTCCAACCCTCTATCCTCCACTCTCTCCTCCTTTTCTCTCTCCATCACTTCATCTCTCTCCAACTCTCTCTCCTCCTTTTCTCTCTCCATCACTTCATCTCTCTCCAACTCTCTATCCTCCTTTTCTCTCTCCATCACTTCATCTCTCTCCAACCCTCTATTCTCCACTCTCTCCTCCTTTTCTCTCTCCATCACTTCATCTCTCTCCAACCCTCTATCCTCCACTCTCTCCTCCTTTTCTCTCTCCATCACTTCATCTCTCTCCAACCCTCTATCCTCCTTTTCTCTCTCCATCACTTCATCTCTCTCCAACCCTCTATTCTCCACTCTCTCCTCCTTTTATCTCTCCATCACTTCATCTCTCTCCAACCCTCTATCCTCCACTCTCTCCTCCTTTTCTCTCTCCATCACTTCATCTCTCTCCAACCCTCTATCCTCCACTCTCTCCTCCTTTTCTCTCTCCATCACTTCATCTCTCTCCTCCCTCCATTATCACCATTCTCCTTTCTTCCATTCTCTAAAGCGCAATAGATTACTAAGATCCAGAATGCAAGCATGATTATCTATAGTTTTATTCAGGCCTTCATCAGTCCTTTCTACATGTTCATGTCTTTCTCCACGTTCATGTCTTTCTTTGAGAAGAAAGTAAGGCTGTGTCCTAAATGGCTATTCCCTACATAGTGCACTCATTTTGACCATAGCCATATGGGCCCCTATGAGCCCTGCAAAAGTAGTGCACTATATAGGGAATAGGGTACATAAATGTCCGCTGATGTCTTCCTTCAACCCTCTTTCATTTCTCTCTGTCCAGTTCAGAGAACGAGCTGAAGTGGGCGGGGCTTCGCCTGGAGACAGACGTGTGTGTGGCGGGTCAACAGGCCCCTGACCCAGAAGTCATCCAGAACTATGTGAAGAAGGTCAGCCCTGCCCATTAGTCCTATTGCACAGATCTAGGATCAGCTTACTAGCTACACTCAGCTCCACTCAGGGAGAAGTTACCCATAGGCACAGATCTAGGAACAGCTTACTATTTACACTCCGCTCCACTCTGGGAGAAGTAAGCCATAGACACAGATCTAGGATCAACAAATTCCCCCTTCATTTTTAATTGTAGCCATTACTTTCGGGTTGAAAATGGCAGATTTGGGCACTAATAAGAGTCGGTGTCTGAGTGATAAATGCTGTAAATTAAGAGGACTCTATGTATTTTGAAATATGATATGTTGATGTCATACAAGCAAGCCAAACACTTGTGAGTCACATCACATCTCCAAATCATAAAACTCATGTCATATGCAGGGTCAAGGTTTCTGATCACTATGTTTGATGTACAGTTACCAGATGACATGTGGTCATACCTTGGGATGTTCTGAACACAATGAGCTTGTGTTTGTTTATTTCACTTAAATGCACTCCTTTTTATGCGCACCAAAATTACGATCTGTTTCTCTGAATTGCCTTGTGAAAGCCTAACACTGTAAGGTTGTATTTCATAACTTAGTTAGCAATAGAACACACTTTCTAATCATGCCCACTTGACACAGATTGCGATTTTTAACCAGAGGAGGGTGACGTGTGAGCCCAACAGATCAAACGATCGCGGACATCAAACGGAACATACAGACACCCAGCTGGACACCCAGGGGGAGTGGGCTCTGCACGTGATGCCCGCTTGATGTCCGCGTCCACCTCCCATACCACCGGTGCCACCAGGCGAGAAGCTGGAAGTATGGGAGTGGGATCCGTGGACCGCTCCTCTGTATCATACAGCCGGGACAGTGCGTCTGCCTTCACGTTCTGGGAACCTGGTTCGTAGGAAAGGGTGAAAACAAAACGGGTAAAGAACATGGCCCACCTTGCCTGGCGAGGATTCAGTCTCCTCGCTGCTCGAATGTACTCCAGATTGCGGTGGTCAGTCCAAATGAGAAAAGGGTGTCTAGCCCCCTCAAACCAATGTCTCCATGCTTTCAGAGCCATGACAACAGCTAACAACTCCTGGTCCCCCACATCATAGTTTCGCTCTGCGGGGCTGAGCTTCTTCGAAAATAATGCACAGGGGCGGAGCTTTAGTGCTTTAGTGGGAGCCGAGGTAAACAGAGCCTTCAGGTGACCAAAAGCCCTGTCCGCCCCTGCTGTCCACTGCAGTCACACCGGTCCCCCCTTCAGCAGTGAGGTAATGGGAGCCGCTACCTGACCAAAACCCCGGATAAATCTCAGGTAGTAGTTGGAAAACCCTAAAAACCGCTGCACCTCCCAATTACGCACGGCTGAAATGCGTCATTCTCCATCTCTACCCCGGACGCTGAAAAGCGGTACCCTAGGAAGGAGATGGACTGTTGGAAGAACAGGCATTTCTCAGCCTTGACGTACAGGTCATGTTCAGACAGTCTACCAAGCACCCTGCGCACCAGGGACACATGCTCGGCGCGTGTAGTGGAGTATATCAGAATGTCATTAATATACACCACTACACCCTGCACCCGTGCAGGTCCCTGAAAATCTCATCTACAAAGGATTGGAAGACTGATGGAGCATTCATTAACCCGTACGGCATGACGAGGTACTCATAGTGCCCAGAAGTGGTGCTAAATGCTGTCTTCCACTCATCTCCCCCCTGGATACGCACCAGGCTGTAAGCGCTCCTGAGGTCCAATGCCCCGTGTAATGACTCGGTCATACTGGCTATGAGTGGTAGTGGGTAGCTGTATTTTACCGTGACCTTATTCAAACCTCCATAATCAATACACGGGCGCAAACCTCCATCCTTTTTCTTCACAAAAAAGAAACTTGAGGAGACGGGTGAGATGGAAGGTTGAATGTATCCCTGTCCCAGAGATTCGGTGACATATGTTTCCATAGCCACCGTCTCCTCCTGTGACAGAGGATACGAATGACTCAACGATGGACCTGGAGAAATTCAAATTCATAGACCGAGCTATGGATTCAAGGACTGACCAATCCAAGATATCAAAATGATAGTTTAAAGCATGTTTTGAGGCGCTACAGTGTTTATTTACATTTGCATTGTTTACAAACAATGGAGTAAAACAAGCTGACATTATGGATTCTGATGGGGTACGACAGTTGAACTAAAGTCATTAGGCGTTTATAAGTTACATTCTTCAAGAATCAATAGGTTTATATCTTTAATTTATAAGTAAAAAATGTATGTAGCAACTGCAGATTCTCCCTTTAAAGGGACATTACACTCTAAAATTCATCCCTTATTTGAACCTTAATATTTGACTGAAAAATTCTAGTGGCAAGCTCATCCTAATTTCCTTGGATGCCTCCTTACTGGAAGAAGAGGAAGCCAATTTGACTATTGAGATGCCCCCCTAATGTCACTATCAGCTGTGACATCATTTAACAATCACAAACTCCCTCTTAGGCATTTATAGTTGTGAATTCATCTCATTCTACAGCGACCATGAGTCACTGTAGAATGGGATGAATTCACTACTATAAGTGAACAGGCCTTATTGAGGAGATTTGCATGTGAACAGGCGGAGTATAAAAGGGAGCGGTGATTGGATTGAAATGCACAGGGCTCAGTATAATGTGATATGGTCAGGCAGCGTGACATGAATAGGCAATCAGATAGCAGCCTGGCTGCTGGGGAATCACTGAAAAGAACCACGGACAGGATGCAATAGAAGAGTAGGGGACATTGATGGGTCTTCTCACACTGCAGGGTTTGGCACTTACTTCCTTCCTTCTTATGACACACACACACACACGTGCTCTTGCATATATGGACACACTAAACATGAGTAAGTACATGTCAAGGAGGTATAATACGCCTTTGGGTTGGGATTGAGTGATAATCCCCACCACCCACATACATGTGACACACACACACATTTTGTATTTCTATTCACATCTTGACACACTCAAGAGTTGGGCAGTGTCTGTTCACTGTCCCTCATCTTCATCCCCCAACAAAAATGTGTGTGTTGATTGTCGTTGAAGGAGGGATGGTAATGGGGAAAGATGTCTCGTTATTATTGGTGGTAGTTAGCATTCTGTGTTCTCTCTAACGAGCCCCTCTCAAACTGTCAGCATTAATATCAACTGACAGTTAACCAGAGGAGCTCTGTGGGAGGGAGAGGGAGAACGACACACACACACTGTAATGACAGACGCACATACAGAATGTGGATAATGAGGTTCCTTTGTCATTAGAATACTTGGTCTTTAGGGATGATTAGGCTGTTTGCAGGATGGTTTGCAGAATGTCTGTAGTGTGAAATGAGGCTGTGGGTGTAACCCCAAGTAAGCGTAATGGCTACTGATTGAATATGATTTGTATCTATATACAGTGCCTTGGGAAAGTATTCGCCCCCCTTGAACTTTGCGACCTTTTGCCACATTTCAGGCTTCAAACATAAAGATATAAAACTGTATTTTTTGTGAAGAATCAACAACAAGTGGGACACAATCATGAAGTGGAACGACCTTTATAGGATATTTCAAACTTTTTTGACAAATCAAAAAATGAAAAATTGGACGTGCAAAATTATTCAGCCCCCTTACGTTAATACATTGTAGCGCCACCTTTTGCTGGGATTGCAGCTGTAAGTCGCTTGGTATGTCTCTATCAGTTTTGCACATCGAGAGACTGAATTTTTCCCCCATTCCTCCTTGCAAAACAGCTCGAGCTCAGTGAGGTTGGATGGAGAGCATTTGTGAACAGCAGTTTTCAGTTCTTTCCACAGATTCTCGATTGGATTCAGGTCTGGACTTTGACTTGGCCATTCTAACACCTGGATATGTTTATTTTTGAACCATTCCATTGTAGATTTTGCTTTATGTTTTGGATTATTGTCTTGTTGGAAGACAAATCTCCGTCCCAGTCTCAGGTCTTTTGCAGACTCCATCAGGTTTTCTTCCAGAATGGTCCTGTATTTGGCTCCATTCATCTTCCCATCAATTTTAACCATCTTCCCTGTCCCTGCTGAAGAAAAGCAGGCCCAAACCATGATGCTGCCACCACCATGTTTGACAGTGGGGATGGTGGGTTCAGGGTGATGAGCTGTGTTGCTTTTACGCCAAACACAACGTTTTGCATTGTTGCCAAAAAGTTAAATTTTGGTTTAATCTGACCAGAGCACCTTCTTCCACATGTTTGGTGTGTCTCCCAGGTGGCTTGTGGCAAACTTTAAATGACACTTTTTATGGATATCTTTAAGAAATGGCTTTCTTCTTGCCACTCTTCCATAAAGGCCAGATTTGTGCAATATACGACTGATTGTTGTCCTATGGACAGAGTCTCCCACCTCAGCTGTAGATCTCTGCAGTTCATCCAGAGTGATCATGGGCCTTTTGGCTGCATCTCTGATCAGTCTTCTTCTTGTATGAGCTGAAAGTTTAGAGGGACGGCCAGGTCTTGGTAGATTTGCAGTGGTCTGATACTCCTTCCATTTCAATATTATCGCTTGCACAGTGCTCCTTGGGATGTTTGAAGCTTGGGAAATATTTTTGTATCCAAATCTGGCTTTAAACTTCTTCACAACAGTATCTCGGACCTGCCTGGTGTGTTCCTTGTTCTTCATGATGCTCTCTGCGCTTTTAACGGACCTCTGAGACTATCACAGTGCAGGTGCATTTATACGGAGACTTGATTACACACAGGTGGATTGTATTTATCATCATTAGTCATTTAGGTCAACATTGGATAATTCAGAGATCCTCACTGAACTTCTGGAGAGAGTTTGCTGCACTGAAAGTAAAGGGGCTGAATAATTGTGCATGCCCAATTTTTCAGTTTTTTGATTTGTTAAAAAAGTTTGAAATATCCAATAAATGTTGTTCCACTTCATGATTGTGTCCCACTTGTTGTTGATTCTTCACAAAAAAATACAGTTTTATATCTTTATGTTTGAAGCCTTAAATGTGGCAAAAGGTCGCAAAGTTCAAGGGGGCCGAATACTTTCGCAAGGCACTGTATGTATCGGGCATGAGAGAGTGTGTGTGTGTGTGTCCGTGTCCGTGTTTTGGGTCCGTGTTTTGGGTCATTGTCCTGTTGAAAAACAAATGATAGTCCCACTAAGCGCAAACCAGATGGAATGATGTATCGCTGCAGAATGCTGTGGTGACACCAACAGTGTTACCAGCAAGCACCCCCACACCATTACACCTCCTCCATGCTTCACAGTGGGAACCACACATGCGGAGTTCATCCGCTCACCTACTCTGCATCTCACAAAGATACAGATGTTGACTCATCAGACCAGATTTTGACTCATCAGACCAAAGGACAGATTTCCGCTGGTCTAATGTCCATTGCTTGTGTTTCTTGGCCCAAGCAAGTCTCTTCTTATTATTGGTGTCCTTTAGTAGTTGTTTCTTTGTAGCAATTTGACCATGAAGGCCTGATTCACACAGTCTCCTCTGAACAGTTGATGTTGAGATGTGTCTGTTGAACTCTGTGAAGCATTTATTTGGGCTGCAATTTCTGAGGCTGGTAACTCTTATGAATTTATCCTCAGCAGCAGAGGTAACTCTGTGTCTTCCTTTTCTGTGGCGGTCCTCATGAGAGCCAGTTTCATCATAGCGCTTGATGGTTTTCCGATATCTTAATGATGGACAGTCATTTCTCTTTGCTTGTTTGAGCTGTTCTTTCCATAATATGGACTTGGTCTTTTACCAAATCCTCTGTACACCACCCCTACCTTGTCACACACAACTGATTGGATCAAACGCATTAAGATGGAAAGAAATTCCACAAATTAACTTTTAACAAGGCACACCTGTTAATTGAAATGCATTCTACCTCATGAAGCTGGTTGAGAGAATGCCAAGAGTGTGCAAAGCTGTCATCAAGGCAAAGGGTGGCGACTTCGAAGAATCTCAAGTATAAAATATGTTTTGATTTATTTAACACTTTTTTTGGTTACTACATGATTCCATATGTGTTATTTCAATGTTTTGATGTCTTCACTATTATTCTACAATGTGGAAAATAGTAAATATAAAGAAAAACCCTTGAATGAGAAGGTGTGTCCAAACTTTTGATTGGTACTGTATGTGTCTGCTAAGTGACCACTACTCTGTGTGTGTGTTTGTTTGTGTGTGTGTGTGTGTGTGTGTTTGTTTGTGTGTTTTGTGATTGACCAGATCCAGGACATGGCGGAGCAAGGTATGCTGTTTGTGGGCTTCCTGCAGCAGCCTGGCGGGGGACCCTGTTTCCTTGGGCACTTGGACCCTGAGGACCTGTCCTCCCTGCACTCCAGCCCCTCCCCCATACACAGACACCCCACCAGTCCCTCAGAACCCATGATACTGGATCCCAGCACTACAGACTCTGCAGAACCCCACCAGAACCTCCTAGAACCAGAACACAACCGAAACACAGAAGTGAAAACACCAGAACACAAGTCGGTTGAACTCAGAACAATTGAGCAGAACCCTACAGATACCAGTCTGGTGGAGCTGGACTTGAGCTCCACAGGACCGCTAGATCTCACACAGGACTCTACTCCAATAGAATCATCAAACAGAGAACACGACCACAGTCCAGGCAAAATAGCCTCAATAGAAGACCAACCAAACCGCTGTCCAGATGAACCAGCAGACTCATCAGAGAGACCCAGCCAAAGAGATCCAGCTAGTGACCAACAGAACCACAACCACGCCCCAACAGAACTCCCTGGTGACCAGGATCAACTACAGTCTGACAACACAATAGAGACCACATGTATAGAGAGACAACAGAATGAAAGCCAAGCAGACTTCCTCAGGATTCTACTACCCAACTTCAGCCCAACAGAGTTAACACATGGACTTGGTGGTCCAGACGCAGACAGACAGTGCCAGGGAGACAGACAGAGTCTAAGCCCTCAGACACAGAACCACAACCAGAGACTGGAAATAGACCACGGCTCAGACAACCTGGTCCGGTCACCAGAACTAGACAACGGTGACCACGGGTCAGAGTCCGGGGCTGAGAGGGGGGTATAACCGTAGAAACGAGGGCACGGGCGGTGACCCGGGTGAGCATCTGAGGAGCAGCAGAGTTCCGACCCACAACAACAACAATCACATCCGGGTCAAGAGTCCAGACAGAGAAAAGAGGGCTGTCGGGTCTCCACCAGCACAGAGCAGTGAGTGTGAAGTCTACTACTATTGCCACTGGGTTATAGAGGTTATAGAGTGTAAACTGAATATTACTGAATAATATAATATTGATTGATTTCAGATATATGTATAGTATTTAAAACTAATGCTATGTATATGTGTCTCTCTCTCTGTGTTTGTGTGTCTGTGTGTAGGGGTGCAGCTGTTTGCCCTATACAACCACACGGGGGAGCTGTCCAGCTCTCTGAGGTTCTACTCCCTCAGGGTTCCGCTGCAGCTGCAGAGAGAGGCAGGGCTAGTGACTGAGGTTGACGCCCACTGGCTGGATCACATGACCCAGCATTTCACCAGCGGAGCTCACCTCATTGACGGCTTCTTTCACCTTGGAGACGACAATGGTATGTTTTGCACAATGGTGATGTCTAATACAGTAGTAGCCTGAGTGTCAGTCTGTTTGTGCTGTCAAACTCCTTGTCATGCCAAACAATAGGTTCTAGCTCATTAATGATAACATGTTCATATTTGAAGATTTCAGTGAGGCCAGACTGTTTGGCTTGTCCATGAGCATTGCAGTTAGGAAGAGCATAAACAGCTCTTTGACAACGCTAGTGCTGTAGTGTTTACCATGGCGAACATACTTACAACTTTTGGAACTTAGGGGAAAATGGTAAAGGCCTATTTGGAAAGCTTACCCATGTTCCTTCACCTATGTTGCATGGACGTCCATCAAAGCCAAGAACGGATCAACTCTATCTTTTCCAAATCTGTGGAAGAGATTCAACTGTAACAGAAGACGTTGTTGAGTTTCTATCTCTCTCTCTCTCTCTCTTTCAGACAGCGGGGTCTCCTCTGTGGACAGTGTGTTCATCTTTCAGAGCTCCTCAGAAGAAACCCCACCCACTTCATACGACGCCATTGTGGTGGAGCAGTGGACCATTGTTGATGTGAGTGTGTGCGCGTGCGTGTAAATGTGCGCGTGTGTGTGCACCCGGGCGACCATTGTCGACGTGTGTGTGCACCCGGGCGACCATTGTCGACGTGTGTGTGCACCCGGGCGACAATTGTCGACGTGTGTGTGACACTGTTGTTCTCCTCTCCAGGGTGTAGTGGTAAGGACAGACTACATTCCTTTGCTCCAGTCTCTGGCTCCCTATGGATGGAGACTGACGTGTGTGCTGCCTACTCCCATCGTTAAGACCAACAGGTGCTGTCCCAACCCACCAGTCAGGAGCACTAGCCTAGCACAGACTAATAGTTACAGTATTTCTCTAAACCATACTAAACATTGGAACACTGCACATCATTTGGAACAAAATTCCATTTCACATTTTCTTTCACACTATAAGATACAGTATAGGACTCAGAAGTTCTAATATCAAGTGCCAAGATGTGAAGCCAGTAGTGATGTACATTACGTTAATAGCACTGTTCTCTCCGTAGTGATGGCAGTTTGTCCACAAAGCAGATCCTCTTCCTCCAGAGACCTGCCTTGCAACGCAACAGGAAAGACTTCAAGGTTCCTCACTTTTTCCCCTCTACTTCTGTCTTTCCCTCTTCTGTCTTTCCCTCTTCTGTCTTTCCCTCTTCTGTCTTTCCCTCTTCTGTCTTTCCCTCTTCTGTCTTTCCCTCTTCTGTCTTTCCCTCTTCTGTCTTTCCCTCTATCACTCACTCTTTCCTTGTACCTTACACAATGCTGTGTCATGAAAAAGTCATACTTCTAAATGTAGCTGTAGATAACCCAGCTGATATAGTCCTACTCTGGTTCTGTTAACACTCAGGGGGAGAGTTTTTATGTTCTAAAAATAATCATTTCTTAGTACATTACAGTCAAAAAGATGACTTTCTTCAGTCAATTCTTTGCTGTTAACTGTCCAAGAGAAGCATCACAGAGATGTTTGTAGTCATTTGTCAGGTGTCTGAAGAGAGAGAAAGAGTTCATATAAAGAAAAGACATATCCTTAAAATGTCTATCTTTCAGAAGTTGAACCTCAGGGGTCGGAACAAGCCGAAGAAAAACTCTGCTGGAGAAATGCTAGAGAAGAAAAGAGGAGAGAAAGGACACATCCCCAGTGATGGAGAGAGGGATGGATGGACAGAACAGGAACACGGAAGAGGAGGAGAGAGGTGAGAAGGAATTGTGAGAAGAAAAGAAATGAGAAAGGGAGAACCGTAGACAGAGATGGAATCAAGAGAGAAGAGGAGAGAGAGTGTGAGACAGAATTTCAAGACTTCACCCAGGGTACAGAGGGCGGGGCCACAGACCTCAACCAGGAAGTAGAGCGGGGGAATGGCAAAGCCCTATTGGCCAGACATGAGAAGGCCGTTAGGTTTGCAGATCAGTTTGTCAGTCAGAAGAATGATGAAGAGAAGTCAGAGAGAAGATCACACAGCAGCTGAGTGAGAGAGCGCTGTTTTCTGGAGTATGTTAATTAGATAGAATTAAATATAAAGCGCCTGAGTAGGACTGCTGATCTAGGAACAGTTTAGCCTTTTATATCATAATGAATAAGCGGGGAACTGATCCTAGATCAGCACTCCTACTCTGAGATGTGTTCTGAATAACGTTACAGGCCCTGACCTGGGTTCAAATAGTATTTGTAAGATTGCTTGATTGAGCTTGCATGGTGCCTTGCCTGGATGGAACCCAGCCCACCTGACACTGGAACCCAGCCCACCTGACACTGGAACCCAGCCCACCTGACACGCTCAGCAAGTTGTAATATTTCAAACAGCCTACTATTTTAACCCTGGAATGGAAATAAATAAATATACAGAATGACAGAATAGGATGAAGCACTAGTAGCTCATCGATGGAAACCAAGTCACTTAAGTTATATTCCTGGTACTGTATCAAACCTGGAGTCATATACAGTATATACTCTGTGTGTATATATATATATATATAAAATCTATTTGTGTGTATACATACATACAGTTGAAGTCGTAAGTACACTTAGGTAGGAGTCGTTAAAACTCGTTTTTCAACCACTCCACAAATTTCTTGTAACAAACTATAGTTTTGGCAAGTTGGTTAGGACATTTACTTTGTGCATGACACGAGTCATTTTTCCAACAATTATTTAATATAATTCACTGTATCACAATTCCAGTGGAACAAAAGTTTACATATACTAAGTTGACTGTGCCTTTAAACAGTTTGGACAATTCCAGAAAATTATGTCATGGCTGTAGAAGCTTCTGATAGGCTAATTGACATCATTTTAGTCAATCGGAGGTGTACCTGTGGAAGTATTTCAAGGCCTACCTTCAAACTCAGTTCCAAACGCCTGAAGGTACGACGTTCATTTGTACAAACAATAGTACGCAAGTATAAACAACATGGGACCACACACCCATCATACCACTCAGGAAGGAGACGCCTTCTGTCTCCTAGAGAGGAACGTACTTTGGTGCGAAAAGTGCAAATCAATCGCAGAACAACAGCAAAGGACCTTGTGAAGATGCTGGAGGAAACGGGTACAAAAGTATCTATATCCACAGTAAAACAAGTCCTATATCGACATAACCTGAAAGGCCGCTCAGCAAGGAAGAAGCCACTGCTCCAAAACCGCCATAAAAAAGCCAGTCTACGGTTTGCAACTGCACATGGGGGCAAATATAGTACTTTTGGAGAAATGTCCTCTGGTCTGATGAAACGAAAATATAACTGTTTGGCCATAATGACCATTGTTATGTTTGGAGGATAAAGGGGGTTGCTTGCACGCCAAAGAACATCATCCCAACCGTGAAGCACAGGGGTGGCAGCATCATGTTGTGGGGGTGCTTTGCTGCAGGAGGGAGTGGTGCACTTCAGAAAATAGATGGCATCATGAGAAGGAATATTATGTGGATATATTGAAGCAACATCTCAAGACATCAGTCAGGAAGTTAAAGCTTGGGTCTTCCAAATGGACAATGACCCCAAGCATACTTCCAAAGTTGTGGCAGAACAACTTAAGGACAACATAGTTAAGGTATTGGAGTGGCCATCACAAAGCCCTGACCTCCATCCTATAGAAAATTTGTGTGCAGAACTGAAAATTCATGTGCGAGCAAAGAGGCCTACAAATCTGATTGTTACACCAGCTCTGTCAGGAGGAATGGGCCAAAATTCACCCAACTTATTGTGGGAAGCTTGTGGAAGTCTACCCGAAATGTTTGACCCAAGTTAAACCATTTAAAGGCAATGCTACCAAATACTAATTGAGTGTATGTTAACTTCTGACCCACTGGGAATGGGATGAAAGAAATAAAAGCTGAAATAAATCATTCTCTCTACTATTATTCTGACATTTCACATTCTTAAAATAAAGTGGTGATCCTAACTGACCTAAGACTCTGATTAAATCTCAGGAATTGTGAAAAACTGAGTTGAAATGTATTTGGCAAAGGTGCATGTGAACTTCAGACTTCAACTGTATATGTATGTGCACATATGTATAGATATATACTACCGGTCAAAAGTTTTAGAATGCCTACTCATTCAAGGGTTTTTCTTTATTTTTACTATTTTCTACATTGTACAGTCATGGCCAAAAGTTTTGAGAATGACACAAATATACATTTTCACAAAGTCTGCTGCATCAGTTTGCATGATGGCAATTTGCATATACTCCAGAATGTTATGAAGAGTGATCAGATAAATTGCATGTGCGTGTCAGTGATTCTCTCGTTAACACAGGTGTGAGTGTTGACGAGGACAAGTCTGGAGATCACTCTGTCATGCTGATTGAGTACGAATAACAGACTGGAATCTTCAGAAGGAGGGTGGTGCTTGGAATCATTGTTCTTCCTCTGTCAATCATGGTTATCTGCAAGGAAACACGTGCCGTCATCATTGCTTTGCACAAAAAGGGCTTCACAGGCATTGCTGCCAGTAAGATTGCACCTAAATCAACCATTTATTGTATCGTCAAGAACTTCAAGGAGAGTGGTGCAATTGTTGTGAAGAAGGCTTCAGGGTGCCAAAGAAAGTCCAGCAAGCGCCAGGACCGTCTCCTGAAGTTGATTCAGCTGTGGGATCGGGGCACCACCAGTACAGAGCTTGCTCAGGAATGGCAGCAGGCAGGTGTGAGTGCATCTGCACGCACAGTGAGGCGAAGACTTTTGGAGGATGGCCTGGTGTCAAGAAGGGCATCATAGATACCACTTCTCTACAGGAAAAACATCAGGGACAGACTGATATTCTGCAAAAGTACAGGGATTGGACTGCTGAGGACTGGGGTAAAGTCATTTCTCTGATGAATCCCCTTTCCAATTGTTTGGGGGCATCCAGAAAAAAGCTTGTCGGAGAAGACAAGGTGAGCGCTACCATCAGTCCTGTGTCATGCCAACAGTAAAGCATCCTGAGACCATTCATGTGTGGGGTTGCTTCTCAGCCAAGAGAGTGGGCTCACTCACAATTTTGCCTAAGAACACAGCCATGATTAAAGAATGGTACCAACACATCCTCCGAGAGCAACTTCTCCCAACCATCTAGGAACAGTTTGGTGATGAACAATGCATTTTCCAGCATGATGGAGCACATTGCCATAAGGAAAAAGTGATAACTAAGTGGCTCAGGGAACAAAACATCAATATTTTGGGTCCATGGTCAGGATACTTCCCATACCTTAATCCCATTGAGAACTTGTGGTCAATCCTCAAGAGGCGGGTGGACAAACAAAAACCCACAAATTCTGACAAACTCCAAGCATTGATTATGCAAGAATAGGCTGCCATCAGTCAGGATGTGACCCAGAAGTTAATTGACAGCATGCCAGGTCAGATTGCAGAGGTCTGGAAAAGAAGGGTCAACACTGCAAATATTGACTCTTTCATCAACTTCATGTAATTGTCAATAAAAGCCTTTGACACTTATGAAATGCTGACAAAAATATCTAAAGACACTGAAGCAGCAAACCTTGTGGAAGTTAATAAGTGTCATTCTCAAAACGTTTGGCCACGACTGTAGAATAATAGTGAAACTTTGAAATAACACATGGAATCAGGTAGTAAACATAAAAGTGTTAAACAAATCTAAATATATTTTATATTTGAGATTCAAATAGCCACCCTTTGCCTTGACAGCTTTGCACACTCTTGGCATTCTCTCAACCAGCTTCACCTGGAATGCTTTTCCAACAGTCTTGAAGGAGTTCCCACATATGCTAAGCACTTGTTGGCTGCTTTTCCTTCACTCTGTGATCCAACTCATCCCAAACCATCTCAATTTGGTTGAGGTTGGGGGATTGTGGAGGCCAGGTCATCTGATGCAGCACTCCATCACTCTCCTTATTGGTAAATAGCCCTTACACAGCCAGAAGGTGTGTTAGGTCATTGTCCTGTGGAAAAAATGGATTTGCCATCCCATCTGGTTTGCGCTTAGTGGAACTACCAGTCTCAACATCAACAGTGAAGAGGTGACTCCAGGATGCTGGCCTTATAGACAGAGTTGCAAAGAAAAAGCCATATCTCAGACTGGCCAATAAAAAGAAAAGATTAAGATGGGCAAAATAACACTGGACAGAGGAACTCTGTCTAGAAGGCCAGCATCCCGGAGTCGCCTCTTCACTGTTGACGTTGAGACTGGTGTTTTGTGGGCACTATTTAATGAAGCTGATAGTTGAGGACTTGTGAGGCCTCTGTTTCTCAAACTAGACACTCTCATGTACTTGTCCTCTTGCTCAGTTGTGCACCAAGGCCTCCCACTCCTCTTTCTATTCTTTTTAGAGACAGTTTCCGCTGTTCTGTGAAGGGAGTATTGCACAGCGTTGTACAAGATCTTCAGTTTCTTGGCAATTTCTCGCATAGAATAGCCTTCATTTCTCAGAACAAGAATAGACTGACGATTTTCAGAAGAAAGTTGTGTTTTTGGCCATTTTGAGCCTGCAATCAAACTCACAAATACTGATGCTCCAGATACACAACTAGTCTAAAGAAGGCAAGTTTTATGTCTTCTTTAATCAAAACAACAGTTTTCAGCTGTGCTAACATAATTGTAAAAGTGTTTTCTAATGATCAATTAGCCTTTTAAAATGATAAAATTGGATTAGCTAACAACGTGCCATTGGAACACAGGAGTGATGGTTGCTGATAATGGAAATCTGTACGCCTGTGTAGATATTCCATTAAAAAAAAATCAGCCGTTTCCAGCTACAATAGTCATTTACAACATTGACGATGTCTACACTGCATTTCTGATCAATTTGATGTTATTTTAATGGACAAAAAATGTGCTTTTCTTTCAAAAACAAGGACATTTCTAAGTGACCCCAAACTGTTGAACGGTAGTGTATATATATGGATTTGTGTATATTCATATGGACTGCTGCCAACGTGTAACGGCTTCACTCATCCTTCAAGGCACATTTCACCTTCTGGCCTCAGATGTTGTCGTTTGGAGTAGGGTGAAGTGGCCCTAGACGCTGATCTTGGGTCAGTTTTTGCATTTCCCCACAAATGGTCAAGGTTAGGATTGAGGGAGGGTCCTAGATCTGTACCTAAGGGAAACTTCACCCTGGAGTGTTGTCATGTACTCACCTAGTAGGTATTATTTGCAATTTTAAACTGGGTGGTTTGAACCCTGAATTCTAAATGGCTGAAAGGCAGGGTATATCAGACCGTATACCACGGGTACGACAAAACATTTAGTTTTACTGCTCTAATTATGTTTATAATAGCAATAAGGTTCTTCCGGGGTTTGTGATATATGGCCTATATACCACGGCTAAGGGCTGCATTCCGCATTGCGTCATGCTTAAGAACAGCCCTTAGCCGTGGTATATTGGCCATACACCACACCACCTCGGGCCTTATTGCCTAAATATGTGGATATGATTTTGTACAGTTGTGCATCTGCTTTGGGCCAATGAGAACATGCCGATAATGTAGGTCAGAGCCATAATTGCCAAGGCAACATCAATCATACCACTGTTTATAGATCTATTTGACATGTATCATAGAATACTGTACATTTAAGGAGATTTTCTCCACCTTTATTTAACCCAGTTAAAGTCAAGGACAATGGCCCTGTGTGAATACTGAAAATGTATCCTCCATTTATCATGATTGCACACTTAACCCTAATTGCTCCTGTAAGTCGCTCTGGATAAGAGCGTCTGCTAAAAGATGGAAATGTAAATGTACCAGTTGGATAGGTGTCACTGTAAAGCTTTCCCTAATCATGTTATGTTAGGTCAGTGATTCTACTTTACAGAAGGCATTTATGGAATACTTCTACAGCACTATATTCCCCTTCCTGTTGTTTGAGTGATGTGGTAAACAAGTCTGGCACCCTATACCCTATGTAGTGCACTATATAGGGAATAGGGTGCCATTTGAGACCTATTCTTTTATTACAGACAAACAGAAGGAATAAACAGTTCTCTAAACAATATACTGGCGTTTTCTTTTTATTTCAACTCTTAATTCTGTATACACCCCTCAGTCTTCTCACATCTGAGGAGCAAAACAAAACTATTTCAGCAGACATTGGACCACCAGGAGGTTATATTACAGTGCACCATGACAGATCCCCCTCTGCCTCTGTATATGCAAACTCATTTGTGAGAGGTGTGTGTGTGATTTCAGGCCTGAATGGGTGTGTGGTGATTGGAAGAAGTCGTGGTGTGTGTGTAAGTGGGAAGAGAGAGATGGGACACTTGCCAGGATGTATGAGAGAGATGGGATGAGGGGACACTTGCCAGGAACGTGTGTGATAGATGTGTTAAGATCTGCATAGTTAAAAAAAAACGTTCTATATATATATACACTCGCTGGTGTGATTTTCTCTCTAGCCCCTTTATATCTGGTGCTAACAATGTGTGCTGAGCGTGTCTACATTCTCATTGAACCACCTTGATCAGATAACAAAACCACATTTGAATGCAAGGTGTAACCAGGGCTATAAATATACCTTTTTGAAAAGGGGCATCAAAGATTAGAACCTGGGACCTTCTGGTCCCTATATCCCCAGTGCCTCGTCCATTGCGCCAGTATGGGGAGAGCACCACACTATATCCCCAGTGCCTCGTCCATTGCGCCAGTATGGGGAGAGCACCACACTATATCCCTAGTCCCCAGTGCCTCCCCACCCATTGCGCCAGTATGGGGAGCACCACACTATATCCCCAGTGCTCGTCCACGCCAGTATATCCCCTAGTGCCTCGTCCATTGCGCCAGTATGGGGAGAGCACCACACTATATCCCCAGTGGGGAGAGCCCACACTATATCCATTGTCCGCCAGTATGGGGAGAGCACCACACTATATCCCAGTGCCTCGTCCATTGCGCCAGTTGTTTTTCACATATTTGAAGTTCTTCAGTAAGAAACTAAAATGTGATTAGTTACGTTGTGTAGGGTTGGAAAACAAGTCGCATTGGGATTCAAATTGACAACCTTGCTGTTTACTGCCCTCCATCCACCTCTGAGTTTCTTTTATTTGACTCCATCCACAGAGCGGTCATCTAACCCATCAAATCATCCCCAACTATCTAATCACAATCAGTTATTAGAATCATTTAAACTTCAAGCACCAGGTCTAAACAGGGCTTCTACTGTGTGGTTCGGTCTAGCCTGGCTGACTACAGTCAGAAAGACTTTGAGAGCTGGTGTTAGCCAGACTAGGCTCGGTCTTGTTTGAAAAGCATTCCCTTATAATTTTTTTTCTACTGCAAGAAAAGATAATCAGATAATTATACTGTACAGAATTGCACATACACATTATTTCCTCAAACTATATCCACTGAATAAAATGATTTATTTTCATAATCAGAAAACAGTTGAACGTTTCTCCACTGGGCAATGTGCACCATCAAGAAACTTTTATATACATTTTATACTGCACTTCACACAGGTCAGAGGTCAAAATTAGTCAGGCTCAGTGCAATGAGCCATGTTCAACTTATGTTCATTGCATTTGATGAACACCTGAGTCAAGTGAATATTCATGGTAAAGATGCGTTCATTTATTCAAGTTGCACCCGCGTCAAACCAGATGTTCAATTTAGTACCTGGTAGAGACTTGGGCTGTTATGGTGACCATATTACCGCCACCCCAGTGGTCAAGTCATGACCGCAGTCAAATTCCACGTGACTGTTTAGTCACGGTAACAAACTTCTCCAAGCTCATACTCATTAGCCTACCAAACTTGCTAACGACTAGGTTAGCGTTCTATTGTCCCTCTAATCACTGACATCAATGCAAATGTATTGGAAAATGTAATCAAACACTTCATGAGAGCCCATGAGCTCATGTTGCCCAACATTTCTATAGGCTATGCAATTGCTGAGTTTGTTTGTTTGATGGCTTCAAAAAAGAGGGTCCAATCAGCTTTCTATGGGATAGGACTACTATATTTACTTATACTATTCAGCACATTGCTTCTCTTTACAACAGGAGTATATCCTACCTCGCTGGCATGAAAATGAACCACAGGAAAAGTGTCCTCCATTTGCTATTTAAGTGCATGGATGACATTTAGTTTATGTAAAGACAAGATTAAATCAAGAATAGTCTGATGGGTGACAATTTTAGCCTATCACTTGTGAATGATTCCAAACTTGTGTGCAGAAAGGCAAGAAACAGCGCATGCCTCCCCCTTCACAGAACAGTGCAAACTGTCTCTAACCAGAATAGAAGGAGTGGGAGGCCCCGGTGCACAACTGAGCAAGAGGACATGTACATTAGTGTCAAGTTTGTGAAACTGACTCCTCACAAGTCCTCAACTGACAGCTTCATTAAATAGTACCCGCAAAACACCAGTCTCAACATCAACAGTGAAGAGTTGACTCCAGGATGCTGGCCTTCTAAGAGAGTTGCAAAGATTTGCAAAGAAAAAGTCATATCTCAGACTGGCCAATAAAAATAAAATATTAAGATGGGCAAAAGAACAGACCCTGTACAGATTAACTCTGCATAGAAGGCCAGCATCGCCTCTTCACTGTTGACGTTGAGACTGGTGTTTCGCAGGTACTATTTAATGAAGCTGCCAGTTGAGGAGTCTGAGGAGTCTCAAACTAGACACTAATGCACTTGTCCTCTTGCTCAGTTGTGCACCGGGGCCTCCCACTCCTCTTTCTATTCTTTTAGAGCCAGTTTGTGCTGTTCTGTGAAGGTAGTACACAGCGTTGTTCGAGATCTTCAGTTTCTTCTCAATTTCTCACATGGAATAGCCTTCATTTCTAAGAACAAGAATAGACTGACGAGTTTCAGAAGAAAGGGCTTCGTTTCTGTCCATTTTGAGCCTGTAATCGAACCCACAAATTCTAATGCTCCAGATACTCAACTAGTCTAAAGAAGGCCAGTTTTACTGCTTCTTTAATCAGAACAACAGGTTTCAGCTGTGCTAACATAATTGCAAAAGGGTTTTCTAATGATCAATTAGCCTTTTAAATTGATAAACTTGGATTAGCTAACACAACGTGCCATTGGATCACAGGAGTGCTGGTTGCTGGTAATGGGCCTCTGTAGATATTCCATTAAAAATCTGCAGTCATTTACAACATAAATGTCTACACTGCATTTATGATCAATTTGATGCTATTTTAATAGACCAAAAAAAGTGTTTTTCTTTCAAAAACAAGGAAATTTCTAAGTGACCCCAAACTTTTGAACGGTAGTGTAGATGTTCCAACGGTCTGCATCAGGGGCTTGTAGGCTATGAGTGGAAGCCAGGAGATGCTAAATGTGTTTGTCATGTATAACTGACCGTTAATTAACAATCACAGGCTGACCTTCACAGCCCTAGTATGTTTAGGTGAAGTAAAATAAATACAATTATGTGTACAGCTCCAGACAAATATGGTCCAATACTCCTTGAGATGTTGCCATGGTAACGTGGGCAGGTGCTTGGTCTGATCTCCTAGGCACTGGAGGAGAGAGCAGGGATAGTTAGGCCGGGGTGAGATGATGATGAAGAGGTCTGTCTCTAGTACACACTACCACCACTTCTCAAACAGTATCCTTTCCTGGGATAGGCCTAGGCTCAGTAGGGTCTGGACCACGCTCCCTCGATCATGGGTGGAGGGGCCACACAGGTAACACAGAGTGGTGTTAGGGTCGACGTGGCAACGCAACCCCCTCTGACAGTCTCCCACCTGGGGGAAGATCAAATCAACATTTATTACAAGTTAAAAAACTATAAAAAGACAACATGAAAAGCATCCATTAAAAGTAGCTAAAAACACTTTCATACCTGTACTGCCATTCTGGGACTAGCATCCATTTAAATTCATTGAGAATGTATCCGTTTTCCAACCAATGGAAGCATATCCAGTTAAAATATAGATAATTTTGAAAAGCCAAAGTACACCAACCCATTGTAGACTATATCAGTAAACATTTGTGGTTGTGTTAAGGTCATTCTGTGGTACTTACGTTCATGTACGGTTGGAGTTCCTGGTCGATGTCTGCGGTCTGTGCGGTGATGTGGAAGTCGCAGGAGAATTTCTCTGGGAATTCCTTACACACATTTATGATGCTTTTCTGAGAGCAGAGCAGGGATGGGAAGAACAATTATTGGTCTCATTCCTACACACACAGGCCATTTCTCAATTAGATTTGGTTCAACTCCTGCGTCTTCTTCTTCCGTCCCTCCCTCACCTTCTTTGACAACGGTGAAAGTTAATCGAGGCGAGGGAATGTGGACAAAACGCTGAAAATACGCTGTATGAAAATGAGATTCCTTCTCCACTCACGCGTCATCAGGAAAATGACATTTACAGGGGTGGATCCCAAATTAAAATGTGTGAAGTGATTCAAACAAAAAGTTAAAATGTGCATGACATTATAGATAAAACAGTAAGTAGAACATTGTTTTTAAACGTGCTTTTCCTCCGACTAAAAAGCTCATTCAAAGGGGGGTGGCAGATTTTAAAACTCTTCCACAGAGAACTCTGCTATCCTCGATGAAAGGAGGCTATAGAGGAAGGGGAGGACACTTCTGCTCGACTTACTAATGAATTGACATCTCTCAACTACTTATCGGTTTCCGGATCACAGAGGAGAAAGGGGTGTAATGGTACCCCTGTATATTGTCTCGCTATTGGTATTTTAATGCTGCTCTTAACTACTTGTTACTTTTTTGCCCAAATGCTTTTGCCCAAATGAGAAAAGACCACACATCCTGGTTTAAATACTTGCAACACACACACACACACACCTTGAAGAGCAGCTCCTGTGTGTTCTTGGCACTGTAGCAGAGGTGGGTGGAGCCTATGTGGTAGCCCCTCCCTGCGTTAGTGGGGTTCTGTCGCAGCAGGTCAGCGGCATGGAGCAGGATGGAGTATAGAGGGTTAATGTCCACGCCCCCAGCCACCAACAACAGGTCGACAGAGGGGTCAGAGGGCAGGGGGTCAAAGAAAGTTACCACCACACGCACGCATGGGAGTCCATGGTGCACTGTAGGAGGAAGAGGAGAGAGAGGGGGGGCAGAGCGAGAGAGGAAAGAGATAGGAAGGAAAGAGAGAGCGGTGAGCAGAGGAGGAGAAAGAATGAGCAGAGAGGGGAGGGAGAGAGCGGGGGCGGGAGCAAGAGCAGAGGGAGGGGGAAAGAGCAGAGAGGGGAGGGAGAGGGGAGAGAGCAGAGAAGGAGCAGAGGGAGTGGGAAGGAGAGAGAGCAGAGAAGGAGAGAGCAGAGCAGAGGAGAGAGGAGAGGGAGAGAGAGGGAGGGAGAGGAGAGAGGAGAGGGAGGGGGAGAGGAGGAGAGAGCAGAGGGAGAGAGGAAGGAGAGAGAGAGAGGGAGAGGGAGGAGAGAAGGAGAGGGAGGAGGGAGAGAGGGAAAGAGGGAGAGAGAGGGAGGAGGAGGGAGAGAGGAGCAGAAGGAGAGAGAGAGAGAGGAGAGGGAGCAGAGAGGAGAGAGCAGAGGGAGGGGAGGAGAGAGGAGGGAGAGGAGAGAGGAGAGGGGAGGAGAGAGGGAGGGGGGAGAGAGCAGAGGGAGAGAGGAGAGAGGAGAGGGAGGGTGAGAGAGAGAGAGGAGGGAGGAGAGAGAGGGAGAGAGAGAGAGGAGAGAGAGGGGAGAGGGAGGAGAGAGCAGAGGAGGAGAGGAGAGAGGAGAGAGGAGAGGGAGGAGAGAGCAGAGGGAGGAGAAAGGAGAGAGAGAGGAGAGGGAGGAGAGAGAGAGGGAGGGAGGGAGGAGAGAGAGAGAGGAGAGGGAGGAGAGAGAGAGAGGGGAGAGGGAGGAGAGAGGGAGAGAGGGAGAGGGAGGGGGAGAGAGAGGAGAGGGAGGAGAGAGAGAGGGAGGAGAGAGGAGAGGGAGGAGAGAGGAGAGGGAGGAGAGAGGAGAGGGAGGAGAGAGAGAGGGAGGAGAAAGGAGGGAGGGAGAGAGGAGAGGGAGGAGAGGGAGAGGGAGCAGAAAGAGGGAGGGAAGAGCAGAGGGAGGGAGAGGAGGAGAGAGAGGAGAGGAGAGGGAGGAGAGAGGAGAGGGAGGAGAGAGGAGAGGGAGGGAGGAGAGGGAGGAGAGAGAGAGAGGGAGGAGAGAGAGAGGGAGAGAGGAGAGGGAGGAGAGAGCAGAGGGAGGAGAGAGCAGAGGGAGGGGGAGGAGCAGAGGAGAGAGGAGAGGGAGGGAGAGGGAGAGGGAGGAGAGAGGAGAGGGAGAGAGGGAGGGAGGAGAGAGGAGAGGGGGGAGAGAGGAGAGGGAGGAGAGAGGGGAGGGAGGAGAGGAGAGGGAGGAGAGAGAGAGAGAGGGAGGAGAGAGGAGAGGGGGGAGAGGAGGAGAGGGAGGAGAGAGAGAGGGAGGGAGAGAGAGAGAGGGAGAGAGGAGAGGGAGGAGAGGGAGGAGGGGGAGAGAGGAGAGGGGAGGAGAGGGAGGAGAGAGGAGAGGGAGGGGGGAGAGAGGAGAGGGAGGAGAGAGGAGAGGGAGGGAGAGAGAGGAGAGGGAGGAGAGAGGAGAGGGAGGAGAGGGAGAGAGGAGAGGGAGGAGAGGGAGGAGAGAGGAGAGGGAGGAGAGAGGAGAGGGAGGAGAGAGGAGAGGGAGGAGAGAGGAGAGGGAGGAGAGAGGAGAGGGAGAGAGGGAGGAGAGAGGAGAGAGAGAGGAGGGAGGAGAGGAGACGGAGGGAGGAGGAGAGGGAGAGAGGAGAGGAGGAGAGAGGGAGAGGGAGGAGAGAGGAGAGGGAGGAGAGAGGGAGAGGGAGGAGAGAGAGAGGGAGGGAGAGAGGAGAGGAGAGAGGAGAGAGGAGAGAGGAGAGAGGAGGAGAGGGAGGAGAGAGAGAGGGAGGAGAGAGAGAGAGGAGAGGGAGAGAGGAGAGGGAGGGAGAGAGAGGAGGAGAGAGGAGAGGGAGGAGAGAGGAGAGGGAGGAGAGAGGAGAGAGGAGAGGAGGAGAGAGGAGAGGGAGGAGAGAGGAGAGGGAGGAGAGAGAGAGGGAGGAGGAGAGAGGAGAGGGAGGAGAGGGAGGAGAGGGAGGAGAGAGGAGAGGAGGAGAGAGGAGAGAGGGAGAGGAGAGGAGAGAGGAGAGAGGGAGGAGAGAGGAGAGGGAGGAGGAGGAGAGGGAGAGAGGAGGAGAGAGGAGAGGGAGGAGAGAGGAGAGGGAGGGAGGGAGGAGAGAGGAGAGGGAGGAGAGAGGAGAGGGAGGAGAGAGGAGAGGGAGGAGAGAGGAGAGGGAGAGAGGAGGGAGGAGAGAGGGAGAGGAGAGGAGAGAGAGAGAGGGGAGGAGAGAGGAGAGGGAGGAGAGAGCAGAGAGGGAGAGAGGAGAGGAGAGGGAGGAGAGAGGAGAGAGGAGAGGGAGGAGAGAGAGGAAAGAGGAGAGAGAGGAGAGAGGAGAGAAAGAGGAGCGGAAGGAGAGAGGGAGAGGGAGGAGAGAGGAGAGGGAGGAGAGAGGAGAGGGAGGGAGAGAGGAGAGGGGAGGAGAGAGGAGAGAGGGAGAGGGGAGGGAGGGAAGGAGAGAGGTAGGAGGGAGGAGAGGGAGAGGGAGAGAGCAGAGGGAGGAGAGAGGAGAGGGAGAGGAGAGAGGAGAGGGAGGAGAGAGGAGAGGGTGGAGAGAGGAGAGGGAGGAGAGAGGAGAGGGAGGGGAGAGAGGAGAGGGAGGAGAAAGGAGAGGGAGGGAGAGAGGGAGAGGGAGGGAGAGAGGAGAGGGAGGAGAGAGGAGAGGGATGAAAGAGGAGAGGGAGGGAGAGAGGGAGAGGGAGGAGAGAGGGAGAGGGAGGAGAGGGAGGAGAGAGGAGAGGGAGGAGAGAGGAGAGGGAGGAGAGAGGAGAGGGAGGAGAGAGAGGAGAGGGAGGAGAGAGGAGAGGGAGGGAGAGAGGAGAGGGGAGGAGAGAGGAGAGAGGAGAGGAGAAAGGAGCGGTAGGAGAGAGGAGAGGGAGGAGAGAGCAGAGGGAGAGAGAGAGGAGAGGGAGAGAGAGGAGAGGGAGGAGAGAGGAGAGGAGAGGAGAGAGAGAGAGGAGAAAGGAGCGGGAGGAGAGAGGGAGAGGAGAAAGGAGGGAGAGGAGAGGGAGGGGAGAGAGGAGAGGAGGAGGAGAGGGAGGAGAGAGGAGAGGGAGGAGAGAGGAGAGGGAGGGAGAGAGGAGAGGGAGGAGAGAGGAGAGGGAGGGAGAGAGGAGAGGGAGGAGAGAGGAGAGGGAGGAGAGAGGAGAGGGAGGAGAAAGGAGCGTAGGAGAGAGAGAGGGAGAGAGAGCAGAGGGAGGAGAGAGGAGAGGGAGGAGAGAGGAGAGGGAGGAGAGAGGAGAGGGAGGAGAGAGGAGAGGGAGGAGAAAGGGAGCGGTAGGAGAGAGGAGAGGGGGAGAGAGCAGAGGGAGGAGAGAGGAGAGGGAGGAGAGAGGAGAGGGAGGAGAGAGGAGAGGGAGGAGAGAGGAGAGGGAGGAGAAAGGGAGCGGTAGGAGAGAGGAGAGGGAGGAGAGAGCAGAGGGAGGAGAGAGGAGAGGAAAGAGGGAGGAGAGAGGAGAGGGGGAGAGGGGGAGAGAGGAGAGGGAGGAGAGAGAGAGGGAGGAGAGAGGAGAGGGAGGAGAGGGAGGAGAGAGGAGAGGGAGGAGAGAGGGAGAGAGGAGAGGGAGGAGATAGGAGAGGGAGGAGAGAGGAGAGGGAGGAGAGAGAGACGGAGGAGAGAGGAGAGGGGGAGGAGAGAGAGAGGGAGGAGAGAGAAGAGGGAGGAGAGAGGAGAGGGTGGAGAGGGAGGAGAGAGGAGACGGAGGAGAGAGGAGACGGAGCAGAGAGGAGAGGGAGGAGAGGGTGGAGAGGGAGGAGAGAGGAGAGGGAGGAGAGAGGAGACGGAGGAGAGAGGAGAGGGAGGAGAGAGGAGAGGGAGGAGAGAGGAGACGGAGCAGAGAGGGGAGGGAGGAGAGAGGAGAGGGAGGAGAGAGGAGACGGAGGAGAGAGGAGAGGGTGGAGAGGGAGGAGAGAGGAGAGGGAGGAGAGAGGAGAGGGTGGAGAGGGAGGGAGAGAGGAGACGGAGGAGAGAGGAGACGGAGCAGAGAGGAGAGGGAGGAGAGGGTGGAGAGGGGAGGAGAGAGGAGAGGGAGGAGAGAGGAGACGGAGGAGAGAGGAGAGGGAGGAGAGAGGAGAGGGAGGAGAGAGGAGAGGGAGGAGAGAGAAGAGGGAGGAGAGAGGAGAGGGAGGAGAGAGGAGAGAGGGAGGAGAGAGAAGAGGGGAGGAGAGAGGAGAGGGTGGAGAGGGGAGGAGAGAGGAGATGGGAGGAGAGAGGAGACGAGCAGAGAGGAGAGGGAGGAGAGGGTGGAGAGGGAGGAGAGAGGAGAGGGAGGAGAGAGGAGACGGAGGAGAGAGGAGAGGGGAGAGAGAGAGGAGAGGGAGGAGAGAGGAGACGGAGCAGAGAGGGAGGGAGGAGAGAGGAGAGGGAGGAGAGAGGAGACGGAGGAGAGAGGAGAGGGTGGAGAGGGAGGAGAGAGGAGAGGGAGGAGAGGGAGACGGAGGAGAGAGGAGAGGGAGGAGAGAGGAGAGGGAGGAGAGAGAGGAGACGGAGCAGAGAGGAGAGGGAGGAGAGAGGAGAGGGAGGAGAGAGGAGAGGGAGGAGAGAGGAGAGGGAGGAGAGAGGAGACGGAGGAGAGAGGAGAGGGAGGAGAGAGGAGAGGGAGGAGAGAGGAGAGGGAGGAGAGAGGAGACGGAGGGAGAGAGGAGAGGGAGGAGAGAGGAGAGGGAGGAGAGAGGAGAGGGAGGAGAGAGGAGAGGGAGGAGAGAGGAGAGGGAGGAGAGAGGAGAGGGAGGAGAGAGGAGAGGGAGGAGAGAGGAGCGGGAGGAGAGAGGAGAGGGAGGAGAGAGGAGAGGGTGGAGAGAGGAGAGGGAGGAGAGAGGAGCGGGAGGGAGAGAGGAGAGGGAGGAGAGAGGAGAGGGAGGAGAGAGGAAAGGGAGGAGAGGGGTAGAGAGGAGAGGGAGGAGAGAGGAGATGGAGGTGAGAGGAGAGGGAGGAGAGGGAGGAGAGAGGAGAGGGAGGAGAGAGGAGAGGGAGGAGAGAGGAGACGGAGGAGAGAGGAGACGGAGGAGAGAGGAGAGGGAGGAGAGAGGAGAGGGAGGAGAGAGGAGACGGAGCAGAGAGGAGAGGGAGGAGAGGAGAGGGAGGAGAGAGGAGAGGGAGGGAGAGAGGAGAGGGAGGAGAGAGGAGAGGGGGAGAGAGGAGATGGAGGAGAGAGGGAGAGGGAGGAGAAAGGAGAGGGAGGAGAGAGGAGCGGGAGGAGAGAGGAGAGGGAGGAGAGAGGAGAGGGTGGAGAGAGCAGAGGGAGGAGAGAGGAGAGGAAAGAGGGAGGAGGGGGAGAGAGGAGCGGGAGGAGAGAGGAGAGGGAGGAGAGAGCAGAGGGATGAAAGAGGAGAGGGAGGAGAGAGAGAGGAGAGGAGAGAGAGAGGGAGAGAGGAGAGGGGAGGAGAGAGGAAAGGGAGGAGAGAGGAGAGGGAGGAGGAGAGAGGAGAGGGAGGAGAGAGGAGAGGGAGGAGAGAGGAGATGGAGGAGAGGGGGAGAGAGAGAGGGAGGAGAGAGGAGAGGGAGGAGAGAGGAGAGGGAGGAGAGGGAGAGAGGAGAGGGAGGAGAGAGGAGAGGGAGGAGAGAGGAGAGGGAGGAGAGAGGAGAGGGAGGAGAAAGGAGCGGTAGGGGAGAGAGGAGAGGGAGGAGAAAGGGAGAGGGAGGAGAGAGGAGAGGGAGGAGAGAGGAGAGGGAGGAGAGAGGAGAGGGAGGAGAAAGGGAGGGAGGAGAGAGGGAGAGGGAGGAGAAAGGAGAGGTAGGAGAGAGGAGAGGGAGGAGAGAGGAGAGGGAGGAGAGAGGAGAGGGAGGAGAGAGGAGAGGGAGGAGAGAGGAGAGGGAGGAGAGAGGAGAGGGAGGAGAAAGGAGAGGGAGGAGAGAGGAGAGGGATGAAAGAGGAGAGGGAGGAGAGAGGAGAGAGGAGAGGGAGGAGAGAGGAGAGGGAGGAGAGAGGAGAGAGGAGAGGGAGGAGAGAGGAGAGAGGGAGGGAGGAGAGAGGAGAGGGAGGAGAGAGGAGAGGGAGGAGAGAGGAGAGGGAGGAGAGAGGAGAGGGATGAGAGAGGAGAGGGAGGAGAGAGGAGGAGGAGAGGGGAGAGAGGAGAGGGAGGAGAGAGGAGAGGGAGGAGAGAGGAGAGGGAGGAGAAAGGAGAGGGAGGAGAGAGGAGAGGGAGGAGAGAGGAGAGGGAGGAGAGAGGAGAGGGAGGAGAAAGGGAGCGGTAGGAGAGAGGAGAGGAGGAGAGAGCAGAGGGAGGAGAGAGGAGAGGAAAGAGGAGGAGAGAGGAGAGGGGGAGAGGGGGAGAGAGGAGAGGGAGGAGAGAGGAGAGGGAGGAGAGGGATGAAAGAGGAGAGGGAGGAGAGAGGAGAGGGAGGGAGGAGGAGAGAGGGAGGAGAGGGAGGAGAGAGGAGAGGGGGAGAGGGGGAGAGAGGAGAGGGAGGAGAGAGGAGAGGGAGGAGAGAGGGAGAGGGAGGAGAGAGGAGAGGGAGGAGAGAGGAGAGGGAGGAGAGAGGAGAGGGAGGAGAAAGGAGCGGTAGGAGAGAGGAGAGGGAGGAGAGAGCAGAGGGAGGAGAGAGGAGAGGAAAGAGGGAGGAGAGAGGAGAGGGGGGAGAGGGGGGAGAGAGGAGAGGGAGGAGAGAGGAGAGGGAGGAGAGAGGAGAGGGAGGAGAGGGAGGAGAGAGGAGAGGGAGGAGAGAGGAGAGAGGAGAGGGAGGAGATAGGAGAGGGAGGAGAGAGGAGAGGGAGGAGAGAGGAGACGGAGGAGAGAGGAGAGGGAGAGAGGAGAGGGAGGAGAGAGAAGAGGGAGGAGAGGAGAGGGTGGAGAGGGAGGAGAGAGGAGAGGGAGGAGAGAGGAGACGGAAGAGAGGAGAGGGAGGAGAGGGTGGAGAGGGAGGAGAGAGGAGAGGGAGGAGAGAGGAGACGGAGGAGAGAGGAGAGGGAGGAGAGAGGAGAGGGAGGAGAGAGGAGACGGAGCAGAGAGGAGAGGGAGGAGAGAGGAGAGGGAGGAGAGAGGAGACGGAGGAGAGAGGAGAGGGTGGAGAGGGAGGAGAGAGGAGAGGGAGGAGAGAGGAGAGGGTGGAGAGGGAGGAGAGAGGAGACGGAGGAGAGAGGAGACGGAGCAGAGAGGAGAGGGAGGAGAGGGTGGAGAGGGAGGAGAGAGGAGAGGGAGGAGAGAGGAGACGGAGGAGAGAGGAGAGGGAGGAGAGAGGAGAGGGAGGAGAGAGGAGAGGGAGGAGAGAGAAGAGGGAGGAGAGAGGAGAGGGAGGAGAGAGGAGAGGGAGGAGAGAGAAGAGGGAGGAGAGAGGAGAGGGTGGAGAGGGAGGAGAGAGGAGACGGAGGAGAGAGGAGACGGAGCAGAGAGGAGAGGGAGGAGAGGGTGGAGAGGGAGGAGAGAGGAGAGGGAGGAGAGAGGAGACGGAGGAGAGAGGAGAGGGAGGAGAGAGGAGAGGGAGGAGAGAGGAGAGGGAGCAGAGAGGGGAGGGAGGAGAGAGGAGAGGGAGGAGAGAGGAGACGGAGGAGAGAGGAGAGGGTGGAGAGGGAGGAGAGAGGAGAGGGAGGAGAGAGGAGACGGAGGAGAGAGGAGAGGGAGGAGAGAGGAGAGGGAGGAGAGAGGAGACGGAGCAGAGAGGAGAGGGAGGAGAGAGGAGAGGGAGGAGAGAGGAGAGGGAGGAGAGAGGAGAGGGAGGAGAGAGGAGACGGAGGAGAGAGGAGAGGGAGGAGAGAGGAGAGGGAGGAGAGAGGAGAGGGAGGAGAGAGGAGAGGGAGGAGAGAGGAGAGGGAGGAGAGAGGAGAGGGAGGAGAGAGGAGAGGGAGGAGAGAGGAGAGGGAGGAGAGAGGAGAGGGAGGAGAGAGGAGAGGGAGGAGAGAGGAGAGGGAGGAGAGAGGAGAGGGTGGAGAGAGGAGAGGGAGCAGAGAGGAGCGGGAGGAGAGAGGAGAGGGAGGAGAGAGGAGAGGGAGGAGAGAGGAAAGGGAGGAGAGGGGGTAGAGAGGAGAGGGAGGAGAGAGGAGCGGGAGGTGAGAGGAGAGGGAGGAGAGGGAGGAGAGAGGAGAGGGAGGAGAGAGGAGAGGGAGGAGAGAGGAGACGGAGGAGAGAGGAGACGGAGGAGAGAGGAGAGGGAGGAGAGAGGAGAGGGAGGAGAGAGGAGACGGAGCAGAGAGGAGAGGGAGGAGAGAGAGGAGAGGGAGGAGAGAGGAGAGGGAGGAGAGAGGAGAGGGAGGAGAGAGGAGAGGGGGAGAGAGGAGATGGAGGAGAGAGGAGAGGGAGGAGAAAGGAGAGGGAGGAGAGAGGAGAGGGAGGAGAGAGGAGAGGGAGGAGAGAGGAGAGGGTGGAGAGAGGAGAGGGAGGAGAGAGGAGAGGGAGGAGAGAGGAGAGGGAGGAGAGAGGAGAGGGAGGAGAGAGGAAAGGGAGGAGAGGGGGAGAGGGAGGAGAGGGAGGAGAGAGGAGAGGGAGGTGAGAGGAGAGGGAGGAGAGGGAGGAGAGAGGAGAGGGAGAGAGAGGAGAGGGAGGAGAGAGGAGACGGAGGAGAGAGGAGACGGAGGAGAGAGGAGACGGAGGAGAGAGGAGAGGGAAGAGAGAAGAGTTTATGGTTGGTTGAACCACATGAGTTCTTAGAGTGCTGATGTGGGCCACTCTGTGATGAACTGACCTTTCTCTTCACTGTCAGAGGTAAGAGAGAGGAGGGGGAGAGGAGAGAGGAGAAGGGGGGGAGGGGAGGGAAGGAGGGAGAAGAGGAAGGAGGGAGAGGGGATGGAGGAGGAGAGGGAGGTAAAAAGAGGGAGACAGCGCAGGAAAGGGAAAAACATGAGGGATGAGGAGTTATAATAAAATAAAAGCAACAAGACCATCATCCCTGCCTGAACCCTGGAGCATGTCGACATGCCAAGAATGTTAGAGGGTTAATCGGCATCCCGATGGCATCTCCAAACACTCTGTGGTACACCAACAATAACAACAGCCCGGTTCAACCCCACTCAGCTCCAACGGCTATGTTCTGTTTGTCTTGTTTTTTGTGTTTGTGTGGATAACACTTTTATTCAGATATAACAACTCGGCTTCTCTGTAGGGGAGAAACCACTGGCAAGAGAGAGATTAAAAACAGAGAGACCGAGAGAGAGAGAGATACCATTTGCACATCGTCACAACAGTGTACATGAACGTAATATGACACTTGAAATGTCTTTTATGCTTTTGGAGTGTAATATTTACTGTTCATTTAACTTGTGTATATTATCTCACTTGCTTTGGCAATGTTAACATGTGTTTCCCATGCCAATAAAGTCCTTTGAATTGAATTGAGAGAGAGAGAGAGAGAGAGAGAGAGAGAGAGAGAGAGAGAGAGAGAGACAAAGAGAGACAAAGAGAGACAAAGAGAGACAAAGAGAGACAAAGAGAGACAAAGAGAGACAAAGAGAGACAAAGAGAGACAAAGAGAGACAGATAGACAATGTGTGTGAGTGTGTGTTTGGTTTGATACTATGTATGATGATGTTTGTGTGTTTAACAGCCAGAGGACAGATACTGATGAAGAGAGAGAGAGAGAGAGAGATAAAGAGAGAGAGAGAGAGAGAGAGAGAGAGAGAGAGAAAGAGAGAGAGAGGAGAGAGTGAGAGAGAGAGAAAGAGGGAGAGAGAGAGAGAGAGAGAGAGAGAGAGAGAGAGAGAGAGAGAGAGAGAGAGAGAGAGAGAGAGAGAAAGAGAGAGAGAAAGAGAGAAAGAAAGAGAGAGAGAGAGAGAGAGAGAGAGAGAGAGAGAGAGAGAGAGAGAGAGAGAGAGAGAGAGAGAGAGAGAGATCAAAAGCGCAACGGACCCCCTGCCCAGACCAGACCAGACCCTACACTAGACACTATGAAACACAAAGCTTTTACTATCTCATCCTGGAATATACAAGGTCTGAGGTCACCTGACTTTGGCCTCAAGAGTAAGAACCTAGACTTCATCAAAGAAGTAATACAGACAGTAATACAGACATTGTCATCCTACAAGAAACATGGTATAAAGATGACGGACCCACTGGTTGCAGAGAGCTGGTAGTCCCATCCACCAAACTACCAGGTGTGAAACGTGGAATTGACTCAGGGGGTATGCTAAGAATACCTGACCACTGTGACTGACCCAAACTTAAGGAAAGCTTTGACTATGTACAGACTCAGTGAGCATAGCCTTGCTATTGAGAAAGGCCGGCCACAAAATGAGTTGGAAACTGAGCTGCACCCCCTGCCAGGTATATGACCATATTAGAGTCACAGATTACACAGATCCACAAAGCAAATCCAATTTTGATAAACTCTCATATTTATTATTGGGTGAAATACCACAGTGAGCAAGATTTGTGACCAGTTGCCACAAGAAGACTGTAACCAGTGAAGAACAAACACCACTGTAAATACAACTTATATTTTTTAACCATTTACCTTCAGAAGTCACATAATTAGTTAAATTATGTCCACCTGTGTGCAATCTTGGTGTCACATGATCTGTCACATGATCTCAGTATATATACACCTGTTCTGAAAGGCCCCAGAGTCTGCAACACCACTAAGCAAGGGGCACCACCAAGCAAGCGGTACCATGAAGACCAAGGAGCTCTTCAGACAGGTCAGGAACAAAGTTGTGGAGAAGTACAGATCAGGGTTGGGTTATTAAAAAATATCAGAAACTTTGAACAACTGAGCACCATTAAATCCATTATTAAAACTTCTGACGGCTAGGCTCGACAACATTCCGCTGAAAAGGCAGAGCGCGAAATTCAAAATTATTTTTGGGAAATATGTAACTTTCATACATTCACAAGTGCAATACACCAAATTAAAGCTTAACTTCTTGTTAACCTCTCAGAGAGGCAACAAAAAGTCCAAAGATAACCCTGAAAGAGCAGAGCTTAATGGAAGAGTGGCCTGAAAAAAAGCCATTGCTTAAAGAAAAAAATAAGCAAACACGTTTGGTGTTCACCAAAAGGCACGTGGGAGACTCCCCAAACAGATGGAAGAGAGTACTCTGGTCAGATGAGACTAAAATTGACCTTTTTGGCAATCAAGGAAAACGCTATGTCTAGCACAAACCCAACACCTCTCAACACCCCGAGAACACCATCCCCACAGTGAAGCATCGGCAGGGACTGAGAAACTGGTCAGAATTAAAGGAATGATGGATGGCGCTAAATACAGGGAAATTCTTGACAGGGAAACCTGTTTCAGTCTTCCAGAGATTTGAGACTGGGACGGTTCACCTTCCAGCAGGACAATGCCCCTAGCACACTGCTAAAGCATCATTCGAGTGGTTTAATGGGAAACATTTAAATGTCTTGGAATGAACGAGTCAAAGCCCAGACCTCAATCCAATTGAGAATCTGTGGTATGACTGGGAATGGCTGTACAGCAGTGGAACTCATCCAACTTGAAGGAGTTGTAGCAGTTTTACCTTGAAGAATGGGCAAAAATCCCAGTGGCTAGATGTGCCAAGCTTATAGAGACATACCCCAAGAGACATGCAGCTGTAATTGCTGCAAAAGGTGGCTCTACAAATGATTGACTTCGGGGGGGGGAGGGAGATGAATAGTTAAACACGCTCAAGTTTTCAGTTGTTTTGTTTTATTTCTTGTCTGTTTCACAATGAAAAATATTTTGCATCTTCCAAGTGGTAGGCATGTTGTGTAAATCAAATGATACAAACCCCCCAAAATTAATTTTATTACCGGAGGTAATGCGACAAATTAAAAAACATGTGAATACTGTAGCAAGCCACTGTCATTTGGCATTTATCATGTCTTTTCTATCGTTGTTTTCACTGTTGTTTATCATTTTCACTTGCTTTAGCAATTTAAACATATGTTTCCCATAAAGCCCCTAAACTTGAAAATGAAAATCTGTCTCTCTCCCCCCTCTGTTTCTCTCCCCCTCTGTCTCTCTCCCCTCTGTTTCTCTTCCCCTCTGTCTCCCCTCTGTTTCTCTCCCCCTCTGTCTCTCTCCCCCTCTGTCTCTCTCCCCCTCTGTCTCTCTCCCCCTCTGTTTCTCTCCCCCTCTGTCTCTCTCCCCCTCTGTCTCTCTCCCCCCTCTGTTTCTCTCCCCCTCTGTCTCTCTCCCCCTCTGTTTCTCTCCCCCTCTGTCTCTCTCCCCCTCTGTTTCTCTCCCCCTCTGTCTCTCTCCCCTCTGTTTCTCTCCCCCTCTGTCTCCCTCCCCTTCTGTCTCTCTCCCCCTTCTGTCTCTCTCCCCCTCTGTCTCTCTCCCCTTCTGTCTCGCTCCCCTCTCTGTTTCTCTCCTCCCTCTGTTTCTCTCCCCCTCTGTCTCCCTCCCCCTCTGTCTCTCTCCCCCCTCTGTTTCTCTCCCCCTTCTCTCTCTCTCCCCCTCTGTCTCTCTCCCCCCCCTCTGTCTCTCTCCCCCTCTGTTTCTCTCCCCCTCTGTCTCTCTCCCCCTCTGTCTCTCTCCCCCTCTGTCTCTCTCCCCCTTCTGTCTCTCTCCCCCTCTGTTTCTCGTATCCCTCTCTTCCTACCCCCCTCTGGCTCTACGTGGGAAGGAGCAGGGCTCTGAGTGGCTCTCACTGGGAAGGAGCAGGGCTCTGAGTGTATCTCTCTGGGAAGGAGCAGGGCTCTGAGTGTATCTCTCTGGGAAGGAGCAGGGCTCTGAGTGTATCTCTCTGGGAAGGAGCAGGGCTCTGAGTGTATCTCTCTGGGAAGGAGCAGGGCTCTGAGTGTATCTCTCTGGGAAGGAGCAGGGCTCTGAGTGTATCTCTCTGAGTGGCTAACTGTTTTTCTTTACTTGTTAATTTATCCTTCCCTCCCTCTGTTCCTTCCATCTCTCCTTCCCTCCCTCTGTTCCCTCCATCTCTCCTTCCCTCCCTCTGTTCCTTCACTCTCTCCTTCCCTCCCTCTGTTCCTTCCATCTCTCCTTCCCTCCCTCTGTTCCTTCCATCTCTCCTTCCCTCCCTCTGTTCCTTCACTCTCTCCTTCCCTCCATCTCTCCTTCCCTCCCTCTGTTCCTTCCATCTCTCCTTCCCTCCCTCTGTTCCTTCACTCTCTCCTTCCCTCCCTCTGTTCCTTCACTCTCTCCTTCCCTCCCTCTGTTCCCTCCATCTCTCCTTCCCTCCCTCTGTTCCTTCCATCTCTCCTTCCCTCCCTCTGTTCCTTCACTCTCTCCTTCCCTCCCTCTGTTCCCTCATCACTCCTTCCCTCCCTCTGTTCCCTCATCTCTCCTTCCCTCCCTCTGTTCCTTCCCTCCCTCTGTTCCCTCATCTCTCCTTCCCTCCCTCCGTTCCTTCCCTCCCTCTGTTCCTTCCATCTCTCCTTCCCTCCCTCTGTTCCTTCCCTCCCTCTGTTCCCTCATCACTCCTTCCCTCCCTCTGTTCCCTCATCTCTCCTTCCCTCCCTCTGTTCCTTCCCTCCCTCTGTTCCCTCATCTCTCCTTCCCTCCCTCTGTTCCTTCCCTCCCTCTGTTCCTTCCATCTCTCCTTCCCTCCCTCTGTTCCTTCACTCTCTCCTTTCCTCCCTCTGTTCCCTCATCACTCCTTCCCTCCCTCTGTTCCCTCATCTCTCCTTCCCTCCCTCTGTTCCTTCACTCTCTCCTTCCCTCCCTCTGTTCCCTCCATCTCTCCTTCCCTCCCTCTGTTCCTTCACTCTCTCCTTCCCTCCCTCTGTTCCCTCATCTCTCCTTCCCTCTCTCTGTTCCTTCACTCTCTCCTTCCCTCCCTCTGTTCCTTCACTCTCTCTGTTCCTTCACTCTCTCCTTCCCTCCCTCTGTTCCCTCATCTCTCCTTCCCTCTCTCTGTTCCTTCACTCTCTCTGTTCCTTCACTCTCTCCTTCCCTCCCTCTGTTCCCTCATCTCTCCTTCCCTCTCTCTGTTCCCTCCATCTCTCCTTCCCTCCCTCTGTTCCTTCACTCTCTCCTTCCCTCCCTCTGTTCCCTCATCTCTCCTTCCCTCTCTCTGTTCCTTCACTCTCTCCTTCCCTCCCTCTGTTCCTTCCCTCTCTCTGTTCCTTCACTCTCTCCTTCCCTCCCTCTGTTCCTTCACTCCCTCTGTTCCTTCACTCTCTCCTTCCCTCCCTCTGTTCCCTCATCTCTCCTTCCCTCTCTCTGTTCCTTCACTCTCTCCTTCCCTCCCTCTGTTCCTTCACTCTCTCTGTTCCTTCACTCTCTCCTTCCCTCCCTCTGTTCCCTCATCTCTCCTTCCCTCCCTCTGTTCCTTCACTCTCTCCTTCCCTCCCTCTGTTCCTTCACTCTCTCCTTCCCTCCCTCTGTTCCCTCCATCTCTCCTTCCCTCCCTCTGTTCCCTCATCTCTCCTTCCCTCCCTCTGTTCCTTCCATCTCTCCTTCCCTCCCTCTGTTCCTTCACTCTCTCCTTCCCTCCCTCTGTTCCTTCCCTCCCTCTGTTCCTTCACTCTCTCCTTCCCTCCCTCTGTTCCTTCACTCTCTCCTTCCCTCCCTCTGTTCCTTCACTCTCTCCTTCCCTCCCTCTGTTCCCTCCATCTCTCCTTCCCTCCCTCTGTTCCTTCACTCTCTCCTTCCCTCCCTCTATTCCCTCCATCTCTCCTTCCCTCCCTCTGTTCCCTCCATCTCTCCTTCCCTCCCTCTGTTCCCTCCATCTCTCCTTCCCTCCCTCTGTTCCTTCACTCTCTCCTTCCCTCCCTCTGTTCCCTCCATCTCTCCTTCCCTCCCTCTGTTCCTTCCATCTCTCCTTCCCTCCCTCTGTTCCTTCACTCTCTCCTTCCCTCCCTCTGTTCCTTCCATCTCTCCTTCCCTCCCTCTGTTCCTTCACTCTCTCCTTCCCTCCCTCTGTTCCTTCACTCTCTCCTTCCCTCCCTCTGTTCCTTCCATCTCTCCTTCCCTCCCTCTGTTCCTTCACTCTCTCCTTCCCTCCCTCTGTTCCTTCACTCTCTCCTTCCCTCCCTCTGTTCCTTCCATCTCTCCTTCCCTCCCTCTGTTCCTTCACTCTCTCCTTCCCTCCCTCTGTTCCTTCACTCTCTCCTTCCCTCCCTCTGTTCCCTCCATCTCTCCTTCCCTCCCTCTGTTCCTTCCATCTCTCCTTCCCTCCCTCTGTTCCCTCCATCTCTCCTTCCCTCCCTCTGTTCCTTCACTCTCTCCTTCCCTCCCTCTGTTCCTTCACTCTCTCCTTCCCTCCCTCTGTTCCTTCCATCTCTCCTTCCCTCCCTCTGTTCCTTCACTCTCTCCTTCCCTCCCTCTGTTCCCTCATCACTCCTTCCCTCCCTCTGTTCCCTCCATCTCTCCTTCCCTCCCTCTGTTCCTTCACTCTCTCCTTCCCTCCCTCTGTTCCCTCCATCTCTCCTTCCCTCCCTCTGTTCCTTCCATCTCTCCTTCCCTCCCTCTGTTCCCTCCATCTCTCCTTCCCTCCCTCTGTTCCTTCCATCTCTCCTTCCCTCCCTCTGTTCCCTCCATCTCTCCTTCCCTCCCTCTGTTCCTTCACTCTCTCCTTCCCTCCCTCTGTTCCTTCACTCTCTCCTTCCCTCCCTCTGTTCCTTCACTCTCTCCTTCCCTCCCTCTGTTCCTTCACTCTCTCCTTCCCTCCCTCTGTTCCCTCATCACTCCTTCCCTCCCTCTGTTCCCTCCATCTCTCCTTCCCTCCCTCTGTTCCTTCACTCTCTCCTTCCCTCCCTCTGTTCCTTCAATCTCTCCTTCCCTCCCTCTGTTCCTTCCATCTCTCCTTCCCTCCCTCTGTTCCTTCACTCTCTCCTTCCCTCCCTCTGTTCCTTCCATCTCTCCTTCCCTCCCTCTGTTCCTTCCATCTCTCCTTCCCTCCCTCTGTTCCTTCACTCTCTCCTTCCCTCCCTCTGTTCCCTCATCACTCCTTCCCTCCCTCTGTTCCCTCCATCTCTCCTTCCCTCCCTCTGTTCCTTCACTCTCTCCTTCCCTCCCTCTGTTCCTTCCATCTCTCCTTCCCTCCCTCTGTTCCTTCACTCTCTCCTTCCCTCCCTCTGTTCCTTCACTCTCTCCTTCCCTCCCTCTGTTCCCTCATCACTCCTTCCCTCCCTCTGTTCCCTCCATCTCTCCTTCCCTCCCTCTGTTCCTTCACTCTCTCCTTCCCTCCCTCTGTTCCCTCCATCTCTCCTTCCCTCCCTCTGTTCCCTCCATCTCTCCTTCCCTCCCTCTGTTCCTTCACTCTCTCCTTCCCTCCCTCTGTTCCCTCCATCTCTCCTTCCCTCCCTCTGTTCCTTCACTCTCTCCTTCCCTCCCTCTGTTCCCTCATCTCTCCTTCCCTCCCTCTGTTCCCTCCATCTCTCCTTCCCTCCCTCTGTTCCCTCCATCTCTCCTTCCCTCCCTCTGTTCCCTCCATCTCTCCTTCCCTCCCTCTGTTCCTTCCATCTCTCCTTCCCTCCCTCTGTTCCTTCACTCTCTCCTTCCCTCCCTCTGTTCCTTCACTCTCTCCTTCCCTCCCTCTGTTCCTTCCATCTCTCCTTCCCTCCCTCTGTTCCTTCACTCTCTCCTTCCCTCCCTCTGTTCCTTCCATCTCTCCTTCCCTCCCTCTGTTCCTTCACTCTCTCCTTCCCTCCCTCTGTTCCCTCATCACTCCTTCCCTCCCTCTGTTCCCTCCATCTCTCCTTCCCTCCCTCTGTTCCTTCACTCTCTCCTTCCCTCCCTCTGTTCCCTCCATCTCTCCTTCCCTCCCTCTGTTCCCTCCATCTCTCCTTCCCTCCCTCTGTTCCTTCCATCTCTCCTTCCCTCCCTCTGTTCCTTCCATCTCTCCTTCCCTCCCTCTGTTCCCTCCATCTCTCCTTCCCTCCCTCTGTTCCCTCCATCTCTCCTTCCCTCCCTCTGTTCCTTCCATCTCTCCTTCCCTCCCTCTGTTCCTTCCATCTCTCCTTCCCTCCCTCTGTTCCTTCCATCTCTCCTTCCCTCCCTCTGTTCCCTCCATCTCTCCTTCCCTCCCTCTGTTCCCTCCATCTCTCCTTCCCTCCCTCTGTTCCCTCCATCTCTCCTTCCCTCCCTCTGTTCCCTCCATCTCTCCTTCCCTCCCTCTGTTCCCTCCATCTCTCCTTCCCTCCCTCTGTTCCTTCCATTTCTCCTTCCCTCCCTCTGTTCCCTCCATCTCTCCTTCCCTCCCTCTGTTCCCTCCATCTCTCCTTCCCTCCCTCTGTTCCCTCCATCTCTCCTTCCCTCCCTCTGTTCCTTCCATCTCTCCTTCCCTCCCTCTGTTCCCTCCATCTCTCCTTCCCTCCCTCTGTTCCCTCCATCTCTCCTTCCCTCCCTCTGTTCCCTCCATCTCTCCTTCCCTCCCTCTGTTCCTTCCATTTCTCCTTCCCTCCCTCTGTTCCTTCACTCTCTCCTTCCCTCCCTCTGTTCCTTCACTCTCTCCTTCCCTCCCTCTGTTCCTTCACTCTCTCCTTCCCTCCCTCTGTTCCCTCCATCGCTCCTTCCCTCCCTCTGTTCCTTCACTCTCTCCTTCCCTCCCTCTGTTCCTTCCATCTCTCCTTCCCTCCCTCTGTTCCTTCCATCTCTCCTTCCCTCCCTCTGTTCCTTCCATCTCTCCTTCCCTCCCTCTGTTCCTTCACTCTCTCCTTCCCTCCCTCTGTTCCCTCCATCTCTCCTTCCCTCCCTCTGTTCCTTCCATCTCTCCTTCCCTCCCTCTGTTCCTTCCATCTCTCCTTCCCTCCCTCTGTTCCCTCCATCTCTCCTTCCCTCCCTCTGTTCCCTCATCACTCCTTCCCTCCCTCTGTTCCCTCCATCTCTCCTTCCCTCCCTCTGTTCCTTCACTCTCTCCTTCCCTCCCTCTGTTCCCTCCATCGCTCCTTCCCTCCCTCTGTTCCCTCCATCTCTCCTTCCCTCCCTCTGTTCCTTCACTCTCTCCTTCCCTCCCTCTGTTCCTTCACTCTCTCCTTCCCTCCCTCTGTTCCTTCCATCTCTCCTTCCCTCCCTCTGTTCCTTCACTCTCTCCTTCCCTCCCTCTGTTCCCTCCATCTCTCCTTCCCTCCCTCTGTTCCCTCCATCTCTCCTTCCCTCCCTCTGTTCCCTCCATCTCTCCTTCCCTCCCTCTGTTCCTTCCATCTCTCCTTCCCTCCCTCTGTTCCCTCCATCTCTCCTTCCCTCCCTCTGTTCCCTCCATCTCTCCTTCCCTCCCTCTGTTCCTTCCATCTCTCCAGGCAAAGAGAAGCAGAGACACTTGGAGGCGTGCTGTGCAGACGTAAGTTAGCTTCGAGGAAAGCTGTGGTGTGTTGGTGTTTGTTTATAAGTGAGGGATGGCCTCTCTGCTCTGTGTGTGATGGACCCATGCGATGGAGGCAGATGTACTCAGATAAACACCGATAGACACAGAAGAGAAATGAGCATCTCCTAATGTTCACCTCTCAAATGAGTGCTTCCACTTCACTCACACCGCATTAGACAGCATGGCCCCACTGGCCTTCCACCTCTCAGAGTCCTGTATTCAGGTCTTCAGTGGAGCAGAACCCCAGCGGCCCTCTGTGGAATCCTGCTTAATTGTGTTAATTTACTGCTTAGCTTGAGACAAGGCATTGGAGGGCCGTGCGTGTGTGTGTTTCCGTGTGTGTGTGCGCACGCGTGTGTGCATCTGTGTGTGTGTGTGTGTGTGTGTGTGTGTGTGTGTGTGTGTGTGTGTGTGTGTGTGTGTGTGTGTGTGTGTGTGTGTGTGTGTGTGTGTGTGTGTGTGTGTGTGTGTGTGTGTGTGTGTGTGTGTGTGTGTGTGTGTGTGTGTGTGTGTGTGTGTGTGTGTGTGTGTGTGTGTGTGTGTGTGTGTGTTGATTGTGGAGTGGAGGGGAAGTATTTGAGCGTCGGACCCAGTTGACAGAAGGGGCTTCCCGTCTGTCCCTCTGAGGTTTTTCACCGACGATGATAAACTTCTCACCTTAATCCTCTTATTGCCTCAGCGCACACACACACACACACACACACACACACACACACACACACACACACACACACACACACACACACACACACACACACACACACACACACACACACACACACACACAAACGCATACACACACGGAAACACACACACACACACACGGAAACACACACACACACACACACACACGCACACACACGGAAACACACACACACGTCACAAGTTACAGTTCAACACAGCAGGTTGAACCCGGGGTCAATGTTAGCATACACACACACTGACTTGCTGACTCACACACACACACACACACACACTCTGAAGCCTCTCTTTCCTTCCCCGCTAGCGAGCGAGTGTGTTTCTGCCTAATCAAGTAGCAGGTATCTGCCTGACAAGATTTCCTGCAACAATAGCTCTAACAGCTTAGACTAATGAGTGCTCTTTAAGATACCCCAGAGCTCCAGGGGAGAGGGCCAGACCAGCTCCCTCTACCCCATCACCAGGGCCCTGAGTCCAGCCACCACCGCAACACCAGTAGCCTGTAGCATGGAGCTTGGGAGCTATCTTAGCTGATGGTTGTGGTTTAGGAGCGAAAGAGATTGATAAACAAACAAACAAAGTAACCAAGGAAAGGACAATGAGGCCCTGGCAGGCCCACAGTGGTATTTAGAGCCATAACAAACACACACACACACACACACACTGTCTCTGTCTCTGTCATTATCATGGCCGCGTCGCGC
>NC_060189.1:5472948-5507948 GCF_021184085.1 Oncorhynchus gorbuscha
TCCCTCTCTTTCCCTCTCTCTTAAGTGCATTCTCTGTCTGTCCGTGGCTCTAATTAGCAGTGTAGGAGTGTTGTAGTGTAATTAGTATCTTGGTTGTTCAGTAGCAGGTTCAGTACCTAGCCTCAGTAATAGGCCTGTGAGCCTGACGATGCTATTATTACTAATCACTCTGTTTTAGCTACAAACAACTAATTACTACTCACTCACTTCTACTAAGGCCGAGAACAACTCAGAGTGTGGTGGAATGAGAGATGAAGGGAGAGAGAGTGTGTGTGTGTGTGTGTGTGTGTGTGTGTGTGTGTGTGTGTGTGTGTGTGTGTGTGTGTGTGTGTGTGTGTGTGTGTGTGTGTGTGTGTGTGTGTGTGTGTGTGTGTGTGTGTGTGTGTGTGTGTGTGTGTGTGTGTGTGTGTGTATCTCAGGTATGAGCGGGGAAAGACCATAAATTAACCGAAGGGGGCAACTGAACACCTGAACACCTACATTGTATAATAACACCTCCTCCTCCATGCTTCACGGTGGGTCATTGTCCTGTTGAAAGGCCCATTACGTCAAAACCAGATGGGATGGTGTATCGTTGCACACGGCGGCTGCGGTAGCCATGCCTTGAATTCAAAATACATCACAGACAGTGTCAACAGCAAAGCACCGCCACACCATAACACCTCCTCCTCCATGCTTCACGGTGGGAACCACACATGCAGAGATCATCCATTCACACACACTGCATCTCACAAAGACACGGCGGTTGGAACCAAAAATCTCAAATTTGGACTCCAGACCAAAGGACAGATTTCCACCGGTCTATTGTCCATTGCTCGTGTTTCTTGGCCCAATCAAGTCTCTTCTTCTTATTGGTGTCCTTTAGTAGTGGTTTCTTTGCAGCAATTCAACCATGATTCACACAGTCTCCTCTGAACAGTTGATGTTGAGATGTGTTTCTTACTTTAAATCTGTGAAGCATTTATTTGGGTTTCAATCTGAGGGGCAGTTAACTCTAATGAACTTATCCTCTGCAGCATATGTAACTCTAATGAACTTATCCTCTGCAGCAGATGTAACTCTAATGAACTGATCCTCTGCAGCAGAGGTAACTCTGGGTCTTCCTTTCCAGTGGCGGTCCTCATGAGAGCCAGTTTCATCATAGAGCTTGATGGTTTTTTACGACTGCACTTGAAGAAACTTGTCAAAGTTCTTGAAATTTTCCAGATTGACAAACGTTCATGTCTAAACACTTCTTCAGGATTGTTGTCCCTTCCACGGGACGGTTGAGCTAACGTAGGCTAATGCGATTAGCATGTAAGTAACACGAACATTTCCGAGGACATAGACATATCTGATATTGGCAGAAAGCTTAAATTCTAAATTGCACTGTCCAATTAACAGGAGCAATTTCAGTGAAATAATACCATGCGATTGTTTGAGTAGAGTGCACAGTTATGAACTTGAAAAGTTGTTAATTCATCAATTAGGCACATTTGGGCAGTCTTGATACAAACTTTTGAACAGAAATACAATGGTTCATTGAATCAGTCTAAGAATTTGCACATACACTGCTGCCATCTAGTGGCCAAAATCTAAATTGTGCCTGAGCTGGAATAATACATTATGGACTTACTTTTCCATTTCAAAGATGATGGTACAAAAAAGTATTCTTAGTATTTTCTTTTACCAGAACTAATGTGTTATATTCTCCTACATTCATTGAATTTTTCAACAAACTGCAAAGTGTTTCCTTTCAAATGGTATCAACAATATACATATCCTTACTTCAATGTCTGAGCTACAGGCAGTTAGATATGTCATTTTAGGCTATTTTTTTAAAGGGTCTGATCCTTAAGAGTTTAATTGAAATGCATTCCAGGTGACTACCTCATGAAGCTGGTTGAGAGAATGCCAAAAGTGTGCAAAGCTGTCATCATGTCAAAGGGTGGCCACTTTGAAGAATCTAAAAAAATTGAGTTTTGATGGCTTCACTATTATTCTTCCACTGGTGGAAATTATAGGCAATTAGCAAGACATCCCCCAATAAAGGAGTGGTTCTGCAGGTGGTGACCACAGACCACTTCTCAGTTCCAATGCTTCCTGGCTGATGTTTTGGTCACTTTTGAATGCTGGCGGTGCTTTCACTCTAGTGGTAGCATGAGATGGAGTCTACAACCCACACAAGTGGCTCAGGTAGTGCAGCTCATCCAGGATGGCACATCAATTCGAGCAGTGGCAAGAAGGTTTGCTGTGCCTGTCAGCGTAGTGTCCAGAGCATGGAGGTGCTACCAGGAGACAGGCCAGTACATCACGTGGAGACGTGGAGACGTGGAGGAGGCCGTAGGAGGTCAACAACACAGCAGCAGGAACGCTACCTCCACCTTTGTGCAAGGAGGGGCAGGAGGAACACTGCCAGAGCCCTGCAAAATGACCTCTCGCAGGCCACAAATGTGCATGTGTCTGCTCAAATGGTCAGAAACAGACTCCATGAGGGTGGTATGAGGGCCCGACGTCCACAGGTGGGGGTTGTGCTTACAGCCCAACACCGTGCAGGACGTTTGGCATTTGCCAGAGAACACCAAGATTGTCAAATTCACCACTGGCACCCTGTGCTCTTCACAGATTAAAGCAGGTTCACACTGAGCACATGTGACAGACGTCACAGAGTCTGGAGACGCCATGGAGAACGTTCTGCTGCCTGCAACATTCTCCAGCATGACCGGTTTGGCAGTGGGTCAGTCATGGTGTGGGGTGGCATTTCTTTGGAGGGCAGCACAGCCCTCCATGTGCTTGCCAGAGGTAGCCTGACTGCCATTAGGCATGATGAGATCCTCAGACCCCTTGTGAGACCATACGCTGGTGTGGTTGGCCCTGGGTTCCTCCTAATGCAAGACAATGCTAGACCTCATGTGGCTGGAATGTGTCAGCAGTTCCTGCAAGAGGAAGGCATTGATGCTATGGACTGGCCCGCCCGTTCCCCAGACCTGAATCCAATTGAGCACATCTGGGACATCATGTCTCGCTCCATCCACCAACAGACTGTCCAGGAGTTGGCAGATGCTTTAGTCCAGGTCTGGGAGGAGATCCCTCAGGAGACCATCCACCACCTCATCAGGAGCATGCCCAGGCGTTGTAGGGAAGTCATAAAGGCACGTGGAGGCCACACACACTACTGAGACTCATTCTGACTTGTTTTAAGGACATTACATCATAGTTGGATGAGCCTGTAGTGTGGTTTTCCACTTTAATGTTGAGTGTGACTCCAAATCCAGACCTCCATGGGTTGATAAATTTGATTTCCATTGATAATTTTTGTGTGATTTGGTTGTCAGCACATTCAACTATGTAAAGAAAAAAGTATTTAATAAGAATATTTCATTCATTCAGATCTAGGATGTGTTATTTTAGTGTTCCCTTTATTTTTTTGAGCAGTGTATATATATATATATATGTCGCAAATCTTCCACCAAGAAGTTTCTGTGCCAACAAGCCACATAACCAAAAGCAAAGCATTAACAATGTTTCAATCTACACTGGACCAGAGCCACAGATTTGGGAAAAAGCAATTATTAGACCCAGGCAAGAACGTCTCTATGAAACAACTGTGGTCACAAAACAAATGTAATTCAGCACAAAATGGCGCCACATGTCGCGGCATGTTGTAATTCAGCACAAAATGGCGCCACATGTCGCGGCATGTTGTAATTCAGCACAAAATGGCGCCACATGTCGTGGCATGTTGTAATTCAGCACAAAATGGCGCCACATGTCGCGGCATGTTGTAATTCGGCACAAAATGGCGCCACATGTCGCGGCATGTTGTAATTCAGCACAAAATGGCGCCACATGTCGTGGCATGTTGTAATTCGGCACAAAATGGCGCCACATGTCGTGGCATGTTGTAATTCAGCACAAAATGGCGCCACATGTCGTGGCATGTTGTAATTCAGCACAAAATGGCGCCACATGTCGCGGCATGTTGTAATTCAGCACAAAATGGCGCCACATGTCGCGGCATGTTGTAATTCAGCACAAAATGGCGCCACATGTCGTGGCATGTTGTAATTCGGCACAAAATGGCGCCACATGTCGTGGCATGTTGTAATTCGGCACAAAATGGCGCCACATGTCGTGGCATGTTGTAATTCGGCACAAAATGGCGCCACATGTCGTGGCATGTTGTAATTCAGCACAAAATGGCGCCACATGTCGTGGCATGTTGTAATTCAGCACAAAATGGCGCCACATGTCGTGGCATGTTGTAATTCAGCACAAAATGGCGCCACATGTCGTGGCATGTTGTAATTCAGCACAAAATGGCGCCACATGTCGTGGCATGTTGTAATTCGGCACAAAATGGCGCCACATGTCGTGGCATGTTGTAATTCAGCACAAAATGGCGCCACATGTCGTGGCATGTTGTAAGTATTGTATTTACCCTCCTTTTTCTAGATCTCCTTCTCATTGTTACTGTTATTATTATTATGAGAGTTATTATATTAATTGTAATGATTAGTATTGCCCACACAGGGGTTCCCAAACTTCACTCAAGCACCCCCCTTTCCAGCAAAAAAAAACAACCTTTGACTGCTGACCAGCTGTTGCTAAGCAACCCAGCATTATTTTTAGAGTGTAACAGTTAAATGTTCTTCGCTTTATCCTTTGAAAATAGACACTTTAAATGAGAAGCACAAGTCAATACAAGTCTGGGAGGTTAAAACCACCTTCCTTTTTATTCTATCAGTTTAATTGGCTTTTAAAAGTGTGTTACTGCCAAGTATACTTTTTTTCTAAACAAATCTTAATAGGTGTAATATTTTAGATTCTTCGAAGTAGCCACCGTTTTGAAAAATAGCCACTCTTTACCAGCTTTGCAAACTCTTGGCGTTCTATCAACCAGCTTCATGAGGTAGTCACCTGGAATGCATTTCAATTAACAGGTGTGCCTTGTTAAAAGTTAATTTGTTGAATTTCTTTCCTTCTTAATGCGTTTGAGCCAATCAGATGTGTTGTGACACGGTAGGGGTGGTGTACAGAAGGTGACTGCTGACCAGCTGTTGCTAAGCAACCCAGCATGGCCCTATTTGGTAAAAAATCAAGTCCATATTAAGTCAAGAAGACCCAAAGAGAAACGATAGTCAGTCGTTACTTTAAAGAATGTCTTTGGTGGTATTACCGAGAATCAGTGTTGTAAAGTACTTAAGTAAAAAATACTTTAATGTACTACCTAAATCATTTTTGGGGGGGGTATCTGTACTTTACTTTACTATTTATATTTTTTGACAACTTTTCCTTCACTACATTCCTAAAGAAAATATTGTACTTTTTACTCCATACATTTTCCCTGACACCCAAAAGTACTCGTTACATTTTTGAATGCTTAGCAGGACAGGACACTACATAGACACTTCAACGTGTGAACGCCTAACAAGAAGGTTTGTCTCCATTGACAGTCCAGGTTAAAAATTCAACACGGTTTCTTAGGCACTCAGTTACACGTTAGGTGCCTTGGTATGACAGTTAGCTACATGATAAACTACCCGTTACAACCCCTCATAGCCTCAGTGAGTCTGGGTCAGAGCACTGGTATGACAGTTAGCTACATGACAAACTACCCGTTATCAACCCCTCATAGCCTCAGTGAGTCTGGGTCAGAGCACTGGTATGACAGTTAGCTACATGATAAACTACCCGTTATCAACCCCTCATAGCCTCAGTGAGTCTGGGTCAGAGCATTGGTATGACAGTTAGCTACATGACAAACTACCCGTTATCAACCCCTCATAGCCTCAGTGAGTCTGGGTCAGAGCACTGGTATGACAGTTAGCTACATGATAAACTACCCGTTATCAACCCCTCATAGCCTCAGTGAGTCTGGGTCAGAGCACTGGTATGACAGTTAGCTACATGACAAACTACCCGTTATCAACCCCTCATAGCCTCAGTGAGTCTGGGTCAGAGCACTGGTATGACAGTTAGCTACATGACAAACTACCCGTTATCAACCCCTCATAGCCTCAGTGAGTCTGGGTCAGAGCACTGGTATGACAGTTAGCTACATGATAAACTACCCGTTATCAACCCCTCATAGCCTCAGTGAGTCTGGGTCAGAGCACTGGTATGACAGTTAGCTACATGACAAACTCCCCGTTATCAACCCCTCATAGCCTCAGTGAGTCTGGGTCAGAGCACTGGTATGACAGTTAGCTACATGACAAACTACCCGTTATCAACCCCTCATAGCCTCAGTGAGTCTGGGTCAGAGCACTGGCTGTCATTTTTTGTGTGAGTTCAGAATGGCATGTCTTTGTTGCCCCCCCCCCCTCCATCCAACTACGCTCACAATCTCACACACACACAATTTATTTCTATTCATGCAGGGCATGGACAGGGCATGGACAGGGGCATGGACAGGGCATGGACAGGGCATGGACAGGGCATGGACAGGGCATGGACGGGGGCAAGGACAGGGCATGGACAGGGGCATGGACAGGACATGGACAGGGGAATGGACAGGACATGGACAGGGCATGGACAGGACATGGACAGGGGCATGGACAGGGGCATGGATAGGGGCATGGACAGGGGCATGGACAGGGGCATGGACAGGGCATGGACAGGGGCATGGACAGGGGCATGGACAGGGCATGGACAGGGCATGGACAGGGGCATGGACAGGGCATGGACAGGGCATGGACAGGGCATGGACAGGGGCATGGACAGGGCATGGACAGGGCATGGACAGGGCATGGACAGGGGCATGGACAGGGGCATGGACAGGGGCATGGACAGGGCGTGGACTGAAGTAGTTGCCGGTACTCATGTTGGGTGCTGTTATTGTTTACATTTAGGGATCAGGAGCTCCACAATACTTTTGAACTAATATTCTGTAATAGGGACAGGAGCTCCAGCAGTAGAATATGTGTGGTGCTGCTACTCAGCTCCGGTGAACTCCTGCCCAGAGTCAACCACACACCATGCGTAATGTATCCAGCTCTATCGACAACAGAAGCGCCCGAATACAAACTGTCCATATCCAGCCGCTGCCTCAATAACAGCACTTAGTCTGCCCTACAATTACGTTTCAGAGATACAGAAGTGTGTGTGTGTGTGTGTGTGTGTGTGTGTGTGTGTGTGTGTGTGTGTGTGTGTGTGTGTGTGTGTGTGTGTGTGTGTGTGTGTGTGTGTGTGTGTGTGTGTGTGTGTGTGTGTGTGTGTGTGTGTGTGTGTGTGTGTGTGTGTGTGTGTGTGTGTGAGAGAGAGGGGGCATGGAGTTAATGGCTGAACACTGTGAGTGAGTGTTTTTCATCTAGTGTTTTATTCTGGTTCACATCCCCGACACCTAACAAACGGGAGATAAACCAGGAAGTTGCTAGAATACATTATTCAGTAAACACAGCAACCCCACACACATAGTTACCCATTAGAGCATTAGGGTTCTCAACCAGCATTAAAGGACTTTTACCTCCCTTGCAGTTCCTGTATCTGTGCCACTGATCTGCCACCTCCACCCCACGTCAATGGTTATTTTGTTCCTCTTGGAGGTGTATGGGCTCTCTGTCTCCCCCTGTCAGTGGAGCTGATCTGATGGTCCTCGTTATGAGGATTACTGCCCTGGCAGACGGGGCTCCACATTTCCAGAAGTCCTTGTTATCACTTTGATCAACATAATTATGTTAGTTTTTTTAATAGATACCTACCTTGTCAGGAGCCTTGTTTTTTTTGTTTTTAAAAAATACCATTGGTGATATTTTTAACATATGTGAGGCTGTATGCAACCAAATAAAGCAGGGTATTCCACTCTCTCTGCTCTGAGCTGGTAAAATGATACTCCATCTCCACCTGGTGGACTTCTAGGCGTCACTACACTGTCATTCCAGAGTAGACAGAGTGATGGTAAACTGACTGATTGGACAAGAAGATGAGTAAACAGGGAATTGTTAGTAGTTTAGGATGTGAGACTTTCCTAATCTTTTAAATGAAGGCAAAATAAAAAAGATAAACAAAAGTTTTAAAATAGCATAACTTCCTGCCAATGTGCTTTTCTATTTACTAAACCTTTATTTAAACATTATTTAACTAAGTCAGTTAAAAACTAATTCTAACTTTAAAATGACAGTCTACCAGAAGGCGTTTAGTCCTCCTGCTGGGACGGGGGCTGGGATTAAAAATGTAAAATAAAATAAAAATATAGGACAAAACACACATCACGACAAGAGAGACACACCACAACATTACATAAAGAGAGACCTAAGACAACAACATAGCATGGCAGCAACACATGACAATACAGCATGGTAACAACACAACATGACAACAAACCAGTAGCAACACAACATGGTAGCAGCACAACATGGTAGCAGCACAACATGGTAGCAACACAACATGGTAGCAGAACAACATGGTAGCAGCACAACATGACAACAACATGGTAGCAGCACAACATGGTAGCAGCACAACATGGTAGCAGAACAACATGGTAGCAGCACAACATGGTAGCAGAACAACATGGTAGCAGCACAACATGGTAGCAACACAACATGGTAGCATCACAACATGGTAGCAGCACAACATGGTAGCAGCACAACATGGTAGCAACACAACATGGTAGCAGCACAAAACATGGTACAAACAGTAACATTATTGGTCACAGATGACAGCACAAAGAGCAAAAAGGTAGAGACAACAATACATAATTTTATCTATCTTGTGGCAAACAAAAAGCTGGATGTAATCACGTCCCCCACCCCCAAAATAGTGTCCAATCCAAACGTAGTTGAAGTGTTTCCATTACCCATTTAGGAACATTACGCCTGAATAACATGGAGACAGCTATCTGTTTCATGTCTCACGTAGCCCACAAATGCCAGGATGGGGAAACTAACCAGCCAGGATGGTGAAACTAACTAGCCTGGAGAGTGACACTAACCAGCCTTTATGGTGAAACTAACCAGCCTGGATGGTTAAACTAACTAGCCTGGAGAGTGAAACTAAACAGCCTGGATGGTGAAACTAACCAGCCTGGATGGTTAAACTAACCAGCCTGGATGGTTAAACTAACTCGCCTGGAGAGTGAAACTAACCAGCCTGGAGAGTGAAACTAACTAGCCGGTATGGTGAAACTAACCAGCCTGGATGGTTAAACTAACTAGCCTGGAGAGTGAAACTAACTAGCCTGGATGGTTAAACTAACCAGCCTGGACGGTGAAACTAACCAGCCTGGAGAGTGAAACTAACTAGCCTGGATGGTTAAACTAACTAGCCTGGATGGTTAAACTAACCAGCCTGGACGGTGAAACTAACCAGCCATTATGGTGAAACTAACCAGCCTGGATTGTGAAACTAACCAGCCTGGATAGTGAAACTAACCAGCCTGGAGAGTGAAACCAACTAGCCTGGATGGTGAAACTAACCAGCCTGGATAGTGAAAAGTACCAGCCTGGAGAGTGAAACTAACTAGCCTGGATGGTGTAACTAACCAGCCTGGATAGTGAAAAGTACCAGCCTGGAGAGTGAAACTAACTAGCCTGGATGGTGTAACTAACCAGCCTGGATAGTGAAAAGTACCAGCCTGGATAGTGAAACTAACCAGCCTGGATGGTGAAACTGACCAGCCTGGATGGTTTATCTAACCAGCCTGGGTGGTGAAATACACCAGACAACCAGATAAAAGCAAGCTGAATCAGTTCATGTATTCTTGAAAGTGAGGACAATTTGTGTCCTGCAAAGAAACACTATTGTTTGGTTGGGAAAATTGATTTTGAATTATATGCCCTGCTTACATTCAAAATGATTTTGCAATCATATAGCCTTTATCGACAGTACTCTGAAATCTTTGAAATGTATAACTAATGTCATGATTTCGGTTGGCAAATTGTAAATCCACAAAACCACATTTAGTTTAAATCAACCCCCTTTCTTTAAAGTGTTTTTCATAGATTTTATGTTTATAATTTAGTCTCTGAAACTTATAAACAAGTATAAGAAAAGCTTGTCTATAGTATAACAAATGATTTTCTGAATGTGTCATTGTCACATTCTCTTATGATTTCATAACAAATCGCTATAGTTACCACAGTTGTAACTCCAGTTCGATGTGTGGAGCGGAGCCCCGCAGGGTTAAGTTTAGGCAATAATTGACAAGAACAAAACAAGACAAACAAAACAAAAAACTGAAAATTCTGTATGGTGGAACTCCACCCCAAAGGGGAGCTCTGCTCTTAATGGTTTTCCCCCTGCTGCCTAGAAACAATGATGCACACACTTGCAGCCAATAGGAGCACACGTGTCCCTATATAAGCTCCGCTCCTATTGGTTTAAGGCGGAGAGTAACGCTCCACAATGTGCTCCCTGCCAAAACCAACTCTGTCGGTATTAAAGATTGGTCAAATACTACTGTAACACAAGTTACAGGAACTGTATTTAACTTTTTATTTTACCTTTATTTAATTAGGCAAGACAGTTAATAAGAACACATTTTTATTTTCAATGACAGCCCTAGGAACAGGGGGTTAACTGCCTTGTTCAGGGGCAAAATGACAGATTTTCTACCTTGTCACCTCTGGGATTCAAACTTGCAACCTTTTGGTTCCTAGTCCAACACTCTAACCACTAGGCTATCTCTAATCTTTCTGACCAAACACATTCATAGACTTGTGGGCAGGACAAAAAACACATGACTTCTGTGCCACCCCAGCCAGGAGTCATGTCATGTAGTTTATTCTAACAAGAGAAAACGGACCTGAGAGAAACCTTGTCCATTGATCCTGCGTTTCCCCACACATTCTAGGCTTCCCATCAGAGAAGCTGAGTGCTGGCTGAATCAATGTAGAAGAACCTACTCACTGATTCCTCAGTGTTACCCTCTTCACTCAATCCATAGGCAAAGCCAATGATTCGTGGGGAAGAAAATAGAATACTGTCCAACTACTCTGCCTGAGCAGATAGATGACACCTCAGTGTTCCATCAATTCCAGAGACCGGTCTAATAGTAAAGCAACACTAGTTACAGCACTATTTCCCTCATCACTCCGCACCAACGCTGTGCTACACTGGTGGACAGTTTCGACAGCCCCTTCTGTACTGACAGTGTCAAACAAAGGTCATGTCGCAAGTGTCTTACTCTCTGACAACAACAACAAAAGGACAGCGGACCTAATGGGAACCTCGCCCAATAGTCCTGCATCTCTTCTTAACTCAAGTTCTCAATTTAGCCCCGCTGAGTACAGAACAAGCTGGAGAGTTGGACGACATGTCTAACTGGTAGAATCGGATGAAAGGAGTCGGTGACGACCGCGACGCCGCTGCACAAATATCCTCTACCCCTTGTTCCCCTGAAAAGGGCCGTTGACGCCGCTACTCCACGAGGGCTCTGACTCCCTGAGGCGGCGACCGCCATGCTGCCTCATAAGCCGTCTCAATGCCTTCACAAAGAGACAGCCGCTGTGTACTAGCACCGTGAAACAACTGAGGACGATGACCTAATCATTGACGTGCGCTGCACTTAGCACGCCAAGGTGCGCACCGGGCAAAGGCAACGAAGCCTCTCCTCTCTCCACTCGGGGAGGGGGGGAAGAAAGCCCATAGCTCTTAACCTCTTAATAACCTCTTAATAACCTCTTAATAACCTCTTAATAACCTCTTAATAACCTTCGGCATAAATGCTTAAATGGTTAGGACGTAACTTCGCTCTGCTTAAGTTGCCATCGTTGGCAAGGCAGTCGGGTCTCATTGAAAGAGCACACAAATCACTGACACGCATGGTTGTAGTCAAGGCAAGAAACAGTGCTGTCATTAGAGACGACATCTTTGAGGGGGATTTGATTTGATTCTATGGCTCGAAGGGCATCTCACAGAGATCCTCGAGTACCAAAGTTAAATCCCACTGGGGCAGCCGCTGGCTTAAGCCGCCACGTTCCCAATAGAAACCGTTTCACTAGAGGGTGGCTGAAGATGATGTCTCTGCCAAAGACCGCATGACGAGATGAAATTGCTTCCGCAAACACCTTAATGGTATCGGGTGAGTGCTGCTTGTCAAACATGAACTGTAGGAATGAGAACCTGACAGCGCACGGGGTCCACATTCTCTGTGAAACAGCACTGTTAACCTGTTAAGACTCTAGGGGCAGTATTTCATTTTTGGATAAAAAGACGTGCCCGTTTTAAGCGCAATATTTCGTCACGAAAAGATGCTCGACTATGCTTGGAATTGATAGTTTTGGAAAGAAGACACTCTGACGTTTCCAGAACTGCAAAGATTTTCACTGTGAGTGCCATAGAACAAAATCTACAGGCAAAACCAAGATGTTTGAGTGACCAGGAAATCAACAGGATTTCTGGAGGCACGTTTTCCATGATCTCCTTATATGGCTGTGAATGCGACAGGAATGAACGAACACTTCCTATCGTTTCCCCCAGGTGTCTGCAGCATTGTGACGTATTTGTAGGCATATCATTGGAAGATTGACCATAAGAGCCTACAATTACCAAGTGTCCCGCACGGTGTCTGCGTGCTGGATGTGGAACTGGCATGCGCACTCTGTACGGTTCTGATTACGGAATCAGATAACCCACGGCACTCTAGCCTGTCCCTCTCAGGGGCCAAACTCTCAGTAGCTGGCCAATTAGAGGAGATTGCTCTATCATGCCCTCCGCCTGAGACATTGCGTCCTCTCGATGTGGAATTGGCCATGATGGTGCAATCAACATTCTCCGCGTACCACAGAGCCCCTGGGCAATCGAGGTCTATCAAGATGATTGACAGCCCTCCTGTTCTCATGCAGGCTACCAGTGGGAGAATGCAGGACAGCGGTGGAAATGTGTACAGGCGAACATCCGGCCACTGGTGGGCAAAAGCGTTTATCCCTAGTGGCGGTTCGTCCTGGGCTTGTAGGGAAAACCATAGGGGACACTGTGTGTTAACACATGCGCCTCGGCTCTCCCGAACCGTTCCCATATTTGGAGAACAATGTCGGGGTGCAGCTGCCACTCGTTGTCTCGAGGACCCTCTCGAGGTCTGCTCTGAAGTTCTGACAGCCTGGAATGTGTGCTGTTGTCAACGAGCGAAGGTGCTCATGAAGGTGCCACAATTCGTCCGCCAGCAGGTGGAGTGCAGGAGATCTCCTTCTTGGCGATTTATGTAGTCTACTGTGGTTCACTTGTTTTGTCACCAAAGCCCCATATACTACCCACCATTGTGACCTGTACGCTCTCGTTAGCTGGCACTCGCTTCATACTCATCGCCAAACCCACTGGCTCCATGTCATCTACAAGACCCTGCTAGGTAAAGTCCCCCCTTATCTCAGCTCGCTGGTCACCATAGCATCTCCCACCTGTAGCACACGCTCCAGCAGGTATATCTCTCTAGTCACCCCCAAAACCAATTCTTTCTTTGGCCGCCTCTCCTTCCAGTTCTCTGCTGCCAATGACTGGAACGAACTACAAAAATCTCTGAAACTGGAAACACTTATCTCCCTCACTAGCTTTAAGCACCAACTGTCAGAGCATCTTACAGATTACTGCACCTGTACATAGCCCACCTATAATTTAGCCCAAACAACTACCTCTTTCCCAACTGTATTTAATTTATTTATTTATTTCGCTCCTTTGCACCCCATTATTTTTATTTCTACTTTGCACATTCTTCCATTGCAAAACTACCATTCCAGTGTTTTACTTGCTATATTGTATTTACTTTGCCACCATGGCCTTTTTTGCCTTTACCTCCCTTCTCACCTCATTTGCTCACATTGTATATAGACTTGTTTATACTGTATTATTGACTGTATGTTTGTTTTACTCCATGTGTAACTCTGTGTCGTTGTATCTGTCGAACTGCTTTGCTTTATCTTGGCCAGGTCGCAATTGTAAATGAGAACTTGTTCTCAACTTGCCTACCTGGTTAAATAAAGGTGAAATAAAAAAATGTATAAACTTGTCTGACCAGACCAACACGTCGCGACCCCATAGGGTAGACATGCAGTGGGTCAGAACCAACAGAACTGTCTCCAACTCCAGGAGGTTGATGTCGCGTCCCGAGGGAGGCCACTCAACTCCTACCGCCCGAGCCTGACATGTCCATCCACAACCAGTCAGACAAGCGTCTGTAAACACTGGAATGTAGGAGGACACTCTGCCCAGTGGGACCACTGTCAGAACGCACGGGTCTCTCCAATAGTTCAGGTCCGCTCTGAGCTAGAGGGGAACTACCAACAACCAACGATGGTGCCTCACTGGGTCCATTCGTAGTTGTACAAACCACTGCTGTGTTTTGTGCATGTGCAGAAGTCCCAGCGGAACCATGGAGTGGGCAGACGACATGAGACTCAAAAGTGTCATGACGGAATCCGCCGTCACCATGTGATTCAGATAAAACCTTCGTAGGGCTAGCATCAAGGCAGCCCGCAGAGGATCCGGAATTCAAGCCTTCATAGTCACAGAGTCTAGCTGCAAGCCCAGGTAGACAATCTGATGACTGGGCCAAGGCGTGCTCTTTTACAAATTCACAGCGAACCCCAGACATGTGAGATGAATCACTCTCTATGTCGTGTGTGCGATCCCCAGCTCTGCTGACGGGGCGAGAACCAGTAGGTTGGCTAGTAGCAACTGTTCTAAAGCCAGCCCTCCACGCATTTGGAAAAGGTGCGAGTTGCCAGTGTGTACCCAATGGTATCCTCACATACTCGTACGCCACCCCTTGGAATGGCGAAACGCAGAAACCTCATGTGATGTGGATACACCGGCACATGAAATTATGCGTCCTTTAGGTCTATGCTTTCGAAAGGGCCATTTGGCTATGCTCTCGTTGAGCGTAAATCCGATATCGGCCTCATTCCCCCCGTCTTCATTGGCACCGGGAAGTAGGGTGAATATTGCCTGCTGTTATTTTGCTCTTTGGTAACTACTGTGACAGCCTTCTTCGCCAAAACTTCAGTAATCTCCTTCACAAGATCGGATTCTTTCTCGTTTGTCTTCATCACCACGCCCGAAAACGGGGGAGGAGTTCGATGGAGTTGGATACCACAACCTTTCTCCAGTGTCCGACTTAGCCAGGAAGAGAGGGTACAACTTTGCTGCCACTCCGAGTGATGCCCTGAGAGCGGGAGAGCGCAAAGCTGTGGTACTGAAAGTAGGAAGGACCCGTATTCCTCTATGGCCCAAGCAACCACTGTCCCCTGACACTGGCCCCACCCCAAAGGGGGAGGTAATATTCTGTGAGTAACGGGGGCACCGACACTTTGGCTATACTTGTAACCTTGTGGTTCCAGCCCTCCGGGAACGCAGCACGGGTCTGAGCTGCACTGACTGAGGCGCCTGCCTGAGTCGGTACGACGTCCCCCAACAGCGATTGCGTCATTGGCCCAACATGGGGCTGTGTACGCAAGCTGTTCCTCAACCCTTATCCACATTACTTCTCACAGTGTGTGATGTAGGGTTTAAATCATTAGCGCGTTCTGTGAGAAACGCCACCTTGGTTATACATGTCACCTTGTGGTTCCAGCACTCCGTGAACACAGCACGGGTCTGAGCTATACTAACTGTGTTATCTCCCAACAGCGATTGTGTTATTGGTCCAACATGGGGCTGTGTACGCAAGATGTTCTTTAAACCACAATACTCTAGTGTCACACCTGTAATCTCCCAGCCTACCCCAGTGTCCTGAGAACCCAGCTTACGAACTCCGGAGCGCTACGCTGGAGATTCCGGAACCTGCTGGGCGTTTCTCTCCCAGTGCTCCCTCAGTTTCGAGCTGCAGCGTTCTTCGGACCGCTCGAAGACAGCGTACATTTAACACTGATGTCCAGCAGGGCCAAGGTGGTGTGGGAGCAACAATCCACCGTCTAACTCAGTCTATTGGAGGAAGTTTGGAAGGTGTTTGATTCTCCGTTGTCCGGGAGAGAGGCTGCTCGTAAGCTGCTCCAGCTACGTCAAGACTCCCTTAGTGTGGCAGACTACGGGGTGGATTTTTGCACGTTGGCGGCTGAGAGTGCCTAGAACTCAGAAGCGTTGTTCGACATGTTCCTGCACGGAGTATCAGAGGAAGTAAATGACGAGCAACCCGGGAACTACTGACGGATCTCGGCTCTGTCATCGCCTTGACCATTTGAATCAATGGGCGACTACTGGAATGAAGGAAGGAGAGGAAATTTGATTTCACTCGCACGTCCAAGGATTCCACCTCGACTCTGACGCATCCCGGACGTCCCCGACGGCTCCATTGCAGAGAGAACCCAAGGCTACCCGAGTTCTCCAGAGAGTCTCCAAAGACTGCAGATTCACCTCTTCCCAAGCCTATGCAACTAGGCAGAGAAAGGCTGTCTTCAGCTGAACGGCTATACAGGCTTCACACTAAGAGCTTCCTGTATTGCGGGACTACTGGTCATTTAGTCTTCACCTGTCCACTAAAAGACCAGGCCCACCGGTAGGAGCGAGTACTCTTGTGGGCCATATGAATGACTTTCCCTCTGCCCTTAATCGCATCCCTTTTCATGCCAGGTTGCTGTGGGGGAACCAGTCGAAATCTCTTCCGGTACTTATCGACTCTGGCGCCGTTTATGGACACTATCCTGGCTTCTGAGCTGGATATCCCCACTCAGCCCCTATCCATTCCCATGGACATTAGAGCATTAGACTGGCGCTCTATGGGCAGGGTCACCCACAATACTACCCCCCATCAACATAAGTGTGCCAGGGAACCACAGTGAACGATCCAGTTACTGCTCATTAAGTCTCCTCAGGTTCCCGTGGTATTGGGATTCTCCTGGCTCCAGCAACACAATCCCCTCATTGACTGGTCTGCTGTTGCCATCATGGGCTGGAGCCCGTTCTGCCATCCCCATTACCTGAAGTCAGCGCAGCCTGCCCCGGGATGTCTTCCCGGGTGCTTGGAAGTTGCCATTCCCGCGGAGTACCAGGACCCTCCAGGAGGTGTTTGGTAAGGCCTTGGCTACTTCGCTTCTGCCACACCAACCATATGACTGTGGGATTGACCTTCTCCCAGGCACCACTCTGCCCCGGGGACGACTGTACTCTCTGTTGGGTCCGGAGACCAAGGCTATGGAGGCCTACATTGAGGACTCCCTAGCTGCAGGTTTCATGTGTTTTCTGTTTGTCTTTTGTTCCCCTGTTCGTCTGTTCTGGCTCCTGTTTTTCTAGTCCTTCCCGGTTTTGACCATTCTGCCTGCCCTGACCCTGAGCCTGCCTGCCGTTCTGGACCTTTTGCACCCTCCTGGATTATTGACCCCTGTCGGCCTTTGAGCTGTCGTTTTCTTGCCCCTGTACTATAAATACACTTGTATTTATTCAACACTGTCTGCATCTGGTTCTTCCCTGAAACTTGATAAGACGAAAACATCATGACTGGGCCCACAGAGATCCTATTCAATTAATAGTGATTATATACACTGAGTATATCAAACATCAGAGACACCTTCCTAATATTGAGTTGGGAAACACTGTTGGGGGGACTGGAGGACTGGAGGTGGGAAACACTGTTGGGGGGACTGGAGGACTGGAGGACTGGGGGACTGGAGGACTGAGGGACTGGGGGACTGCAGGACTGGGGGACTGGAGGACTTGGGGACTGGGGGACTGGAGGACTGGGGGATTGGAGGACTGGGGGACTGGAGGACTGGGGGTACTGTAGGACTGGGGGACTGGAGGACTGGAGGACTGGGGGTACTGTAGGACTGGAGGACTGGGGGTACTGTAGGACTGGAGGACTGGGGGTACTGTAGGACTGGGGGACTGGAGGACTTGAGGACTGGGGGACTGAGGGACTGGGGGACTGGAGGACTGGAGGACTGGGGGACTGGAGGACTGGAGGACTGGGGGACTGGGGGACTGGGGGACTGGAGGACTGGATTCATGGACTGGAGGACTGGAGTTGGGAAGCATTACCCTATATGACCAAGCTTGAATGTCAAAATCGACTATATCGTAAAAATGTATGAAAACAAAAATACGCTTTTTAAAAATGTAAGGTTAGGCATAAGGTTAACAGTGTGGATAGGGTTAACATTAGGGTTAGGTTTAAAATCACATTTTGAGAAGATATTGTAGAAGTAGGCTTGATTTCCGACTTTGCAAACTTGGCCAGATAGTGATGACCTGAGAGTAACTTGGCCAGGTAGTGATGACCTGAGAGTAACTTGGCCAGGTAGTGATGACCTGAGAGTAACTTGGCCAGGTAGTGCTGACCAGAGAGTAACTTGGCCAGGTAGTGATGACCAGAGAGCAACTTGGCCAGGTAGTGATGACCAGAGAGCAACTTGGCCAGGTAGTGCTGACCAGAGAGTAACTTGGCCAGATAGTGATGACCAGAGAGTAACTTGGCCAGACAATGATGACCAGATGAGTATCTTGGCCAGATAGTGATGACAAGAGTATATCCTCCTGTTTTCGCTGTATGTTTCAAACTTATGTATCTCTAGTTAGCATTACACATGACGTCATTTGTCTGCCTTGTTAATTTATTTTGTGAAGATGTGAGTGCAAGAGTGTAAGTGACCAGTTATGGTTCAATTAGAGTGGTGGTTTTTATTCCCTGTGGAAATTCATAAAATCAATAAATTATTACATGAATTAGCTATCCCAAAGGTCTCTGTTGTCTCAGCATCCCATGGACGGAGTTTTATCTTTCTCTCTCTCTCTGTCCCCCCTTCTCTCTCTCTCTGTCCCCCTCTCTCTCTTTTTCTGTCCCCCCTTCTCTCTCTCTCTGTCCCCCTTCTCTCTCTCTCTGTCCCCTCTCTCTCTCTCTCTGTCCCCCTTCTCTCTCTCTCTGTCCCCCTTCTCTCTCTCTCTGTCCCCCTCTCTCTCTTTTTCTGTCCCCCCTTCTCTCTCTCTCTGTCCCCCTTCTCTCTCTCTCTGTCCCCCCTTCTCTCTCTCTCTGTCCCCCTTCTCTCTCTCTCTGTCCCCCTTCTCTCTCTCTCTGTCCCCCTTCTCTCTCTCTCTGTCCCCCTTCTCTCTCTCTCTGTCCCCCTTCTCTCTCTCTCTGTCCCCCTTCTCTCTCTCTCTGTCCCCCTTCTCTCTCTCTCTGTCCCCCCTTCTCTCTCTCTCTCTCTCTCTCTCTGTCCACATATCTCTCTCTCTGTTCACATCTCTCTCTCTCTGTTCATATCTCTCTCTCTCTGTTCATATCTCTCTCTCTCTGTTCATATCTCTCTCTCTCTCTGTTCATATCTCTCTCTCTCTGTTCATCTCTCTCTCTCTCTCTCTGTTCATATCTCTCTCTCTCTGTTCATATCTCTCTCTCTCTCTCTCTGTTCATATCTCTCTCTCTCTCTGTTCATGTCTCTCTCTCTCTGTTCATCTCTCTCTCTCTCTCTGTTCATCTCTCTCTCTCTCTGTTCATATCTCTCTCTCTCTGTTCATCTCTCTCTCTCTCTCTCTGTTCATATCTCTCTCTCTCTGTTCATATCTCTCTCTCTCTGTTCATGTCTCTCTCTCTCTCTCTGTTCATATCTCTCTCTCTCTGTTCATGTCTCTCTCTCTCTCTCTCTCTCTGTTCACATCTCTCTCTCTGTTCATCTCTCTCTCTCTCTGTTCATCTCTCTCTCTCTCTCTCTGTTCACATCTCTCTCTCTCTGTTCATGTCTCTCTCTCTCTGTTCATATCTCTCTCTCTCTGTTCATATCTCTCTCTCTCTCTGTCTCTCTCTCTCTCTCTCTGTTCATATCTCTCTCTCTCTCTGTTCATGTCTCTCTCTCTCTCTGTTCATATCTCTCTCTCTCTCTGTTCATATCTCTCTCTCTCTCTCTCTCTCTCTCTCTCTCTCTGTTCATATCTCTCTCTCTCTCTGTTCATGTCTCTCTCTCTCTCTGTTCATATCTCTCTCTCTCTCTGTTCATCTCTCTCTCTCTCTGTTCATATCTCTCTCTCTCTCTGTTCATATCTCTCTCTCTCTGTTAATATCTCTCTCTCTCTGTTCATATCTCTCTCTCTCTGTTCATGTCTCTCTCTCTCTCTCTGTTCATATCTCTCTCTCTCTCTGTTCATATCTCTCTCTCTCTGTTCATATCTCTCTCTCTCTGTTCATGTCTCTCTCTCTCTCTCTGTTCATATCTCTCTCTCTCTCTGTTCATATCTCTCTCTCTCTCTGTTCATATCTCTCTCTCTCTGTTCATGTCTCTCTCTCTCTCTCTGTTCATGTCTCTCTCTCTCTGTTCATATCTCTCTCTCTCTGTTCATATCTCTCTCTCTCTGTTCATATCTCTCTCTCTCTGTCTCTCTCTCTCTCTCTCTGTTCATATCTCTCTCTCTCTGTTCATGTCTCTCTCTCTCTCTCTGTTCATATCTCTCTCTCTCTGTTCATATCTCTCTCTCTCTGTTCATATCTCTCTCTCTCTGTTCATGTCTCTCTCTCTCTCTCTGTTCATATCTCTCTCTCTCTGTTCATATCTCTCTCTCTCTCTCTGTTCATATCTCTCTCTCTCTGTTCATATCTCTCTCTCTCTGTTCATATCTCTCTCTCTCTCTGTTCATATCTCTCTCTCTCTGTTCATCTCTCTCTCTCTCTCTCTCTCTGTTCATATCTCTCTCTCTCTGTTCATATCTCTCTCTCTCTCTCTCTGTTCATATCTCTCTCTCTCTCTGTTCATGTCTCTCTCTCTCTGTTCATCTCTCTCTCTCTCTCTGTTCATCTCTCTCTCTCTCTGTTCATATCTCTCTCTCTCTGTTCATCTCTCTCTCTCTCTCTCTGTTCATCTCTCTCTCTCTCTCTGTTCATATCTCTCTCTCTCTGTTCATGTCTCTCTCTCTCTCTGTTCATATCTCTCTCTCTCTGTTCATGTCTCTCTCTCTCTCTCTCTGTTCATATCTCTCTCTCTCTCTGTTCACATCTCTCTCTCTCTGTTCATGTCTCTCTCTCTCTGTTCATATCTCTCTCTCTCTGTTCATATCTCTCTCTCTCTCTGTCTCTCTCTCTCTCTCTCTGTTCATATCTCTCTCTCTCTCTGTTCATGTCTCTCTCTCTCTCTGTTCATATCTCTCTCTCTCTCTGTTCATGTCTCTCTCTCTCTCTGTTCATATCTCTCTCTCTCTCTGTTCATCTCTCTCTCTGTTAATATCTCTCTCTCTCTGTTCATATCTCTCTCTCTCTGTTCATGTCTCTCTCTCTCTCTCTGTTCATGTCTCTCTCTCTCTCTGTTCATCTCTCTCTCTGTTAATATCTCTCTCTCTCTGTTCATATCTCTCTCTCTCTGTTCATGTCTCTCTCTCTCTCTCTGTTCATATCTCTCTCTCTCTGTTCTGTTCATCTCTCTCTCTGTTCATATCTCTCTCTCTCTGTTCATGTCTCTCTCTCTCTCTCTGTTCATGTCTCTCTCTCTCTGTTCATGTCTCTCTCTCTCTCTGTTCATATCTCTCTCTCTCTCTGTTCATATCTCTCTCTCTCTGTTCATATCTCTCTCTCTCTCTGTCTCTCTCTCTCTCTCTCTGTTCATATCTCTCTCTCTCTGTTCATGTCTCTCTCTCTCTCTGTTCATATCTCTCTCTCTCTGTTCATATCTCTCTCTCTCTCTGTTCATATCTCTCTCTCTCTGTTAATATCTCTCTCTCTCTGTTCATATCTCTCTCTCTCTGTTCATATCTCTCTCTCTCTCTGTTCATATCTCTCTCTCTCTGTTAATATCTCTCTCTCTCTGTTCATATCTCTCTCTCTCTGTTCATCTCTCTCTCTCTCTGTTCATATCTCTCTCTCTCTGTTCATATCTCTCTCTCTCTGTTAATATCTCTCTCTCTCTGTTCATATCTCTCTCTCTCTGTTCATGTCTCTCTCTCTCTCTCTGTTCATATCTCTCTCTCTCTGTTCATATCTCTCTCTCTCTCTCTGTTCATGTCTCTCTCTCTCTCTCTGTTCATGTCTCTCTCTCTCTGTTCATATCTCTCTCTCTGTTCATATCTCTCTCTCTGTTCATATCTCTCTCTCTCTCTCTCTCTCTCTCTCTGTTAATCTCTCTCTGTTCATATCTCTCTCTCTCTGTTCATCTCTCTCTCTCTCTGTTCATGTCTCTCTCTCTCTGTCTCTCTCTCTCTCTGTTCATATCTCTCTCTCTCTGTTCATCTCTCTCTCTCTCTGTTCATATCTCTCTCTCTGTTCATATCTCTCTCTCTCTGTTCATATCTCTCTCTCTCTGTTCATGTCTCTCTCTCTCTGTTCTGTTCATATCTCTCTCTCTCTGTTCATATCTCTCTCTCTCTGTTCATATCTCTCTCTCTCTGTTCATCTCTCTCTCTCTGTTCATGTCTCTCTCTCTCTCTCTGTTCATATCTCTCTCTCTCTGTTCATATCTCTCTCTCTCTCTGTTCATATCTCTCTCTCTCTGTTCATATCTCTCTCTCTCTGTTCTGTTCATGTCTCTCTCTCTCTCTCTCTCTCTCTGTCTCTCTCTCTCTCTCTCTCTGTTCATATCTCTCTCTCTCTGTTCATGTCTCTCTCTCTCTCTCTCTGTTCATATCTCTCTCTCTCTGTTCATGTCTCTCTCTCTCTCTCTGTTCATATCTCTCTCTCTCTGTTCATGTCTCTCTCTCTCTCTGTTCTCTCTCTCTCTCTCTGTTCATGTCTCTCTCTCTCTGTTCATGTCTCTCTCTCTCTCTGTTCTCTCTCTCTCTGTTCATATCTCTCTCTCTCTCTGTTCATGTCTCTCTCTCTCTCTGTTCATCTCTCTCTCTCTCTGTTCATGTCTCTCTCTCTCTCTGTTCATATCTCTCTCTCTCTCTGTTCATATCTCTCTCTCTCTCTGTTCTCTCTCTCTCTCTCTGTTCATCTCTCTCTCTCTCTGTTCATCTCTCTCTCTCTCTGTTCATATCTCTCTCTCTCTGTTCATATCTCTCTCTCTCTCTCTCTCTCTCTCTCTCTCTCTGTTCTCTCTCTCTCTCTCTGTTCATATCTCTCTCTCTCTGTTCATATCTCTCTCTCTCTGTTCATATCTCTCTCTCTGTTCTCTCTCTGTTCATGTCTGTTCATGTCTCTCTCTCTCTGTTCATATCTCTCTCTCTCTGTTCATATCTCTCTCTCTCTGTTCATATCTCTCTCTCTCTCTCTCTCTCTCTCTCTCTGTTCATGTCTCTCTCTCTCTCTGTTCATGTCTCTCTCTCTCTGTTCATATCTCTCTCTCTCTGTTCATATCTCTCTCTCTCTCTGTTCATATCTCTCTCTCTCTGTTCATGTCTCTCTCTCTCTCTGTTCATATCTCTCTCTCTCTGTTCATGTCTCTCTCTCTCTGTTCATATCTCTCTCTCTCTGTTCATGTCTCTCTCTCTCTGTTCATATCTCTCTCTCTCTCTGTTCATATCTCTCTCTCTCTCTGTTCATATCTCTCTCTCTCTGTTCATGTCTCTCTCTCTCTCTGTTCATATCTCTCTCTCTCTGTTCATATCTCTCTCTCTCTCTCTCTGTTCACATCTCTCTCTCTCTGTTCATATCTCTCTCTCTCTCTCTCTGTTCATATCTCTCTCTCTCTGTTCATATCTCTCTCTCTCTCTCTCTCTCTCTCTCTGTTCATATCTCTCTCTCTCTCTCTGTTCATATCTCTCTCTCTCTGTTCATGTCTCTCTCTCTCTGTTCATATCTCTCTCTCTCTGTTCATATCTCTCTCTCTCTCTGTTCATATCTCTCTCTCTCTGTTCATATCTCTCTCTCTCTCTGTTCATCTCTCTCTCTCTGTTCATCTCTCTCTCTCTCTGTTCATCTCTCTCTCTCTCTCTCTGTTCATATCTCTCTCTCTCTGTTCATATCTCTCTCTCTCTCCTCTGTGAAAGTGATAGGCATCAGTTTTGAAGGTAAGGTCGATGACCAGAGTAGTGGGGGAAAGGTGCAGGACGGCAGGCAGGCTCAGAGTCAGGGGCAGGCAGAGTGGTCCGGCAGGTGGGCACAGAGACAGGACAAGCAAAGGTCAAAACCAGGAAGGCGAGAAAAAGAGAGACTGGGGAAAAGCAGGAGCTGAGACAAACAAATGCTGGTTGACTTGACAAACAAGACGAACTGGCAACGGACAAACAGAGAACACAGGTATAAATACACAGGGGGTAATCGGGAAGATGGGCGATACCTGGAGGGGGGTGGAGACAATCACAAAGACAGGTGAAGCAGATCAGGGTGTGACATACGGCCACGGAGAGGACTGGTCTTCACCCCACACTGGACAGACAGGAAGGGACTGGACATCTCACAGGTCCTGCTGCCATGACAACAACTCAAGTAAGTACATTTCATTGTCTTGTATATTCTGCTGCATTGATTTTTCTCTTTCCCATCCTCCTTGTGTTGTGGGAAGTGTAGCTGAAAAAGGCCCAGATACACATTGATTAAAATGGGGGGAAAAGTATTCTAGATTAAGTAATGTGTAGGGTGCTTACAAATTGTGTTGTAATTGTAACACACATTTAAAATGTCTATCTTTCAGATTGTGTTCAATGACTTGTTATTAGAGGGATAGTTTTTCAATGAGTGTGCTGTGTCCATACTGTACTGTGCGTATGATCCACTGTTGAAAGGAAATGATTCTATTTATCACCAGCTGCTTTTTGAATGAACACAGGTCCACACTGGTACAAACACACAGTAAATACACATGCAAACGGTGTGTGTGTGTGTGTGTGTGTGTGTGTGTGTGTGTGTGTGTGTGTGTGTGTGTGTGTGTGTGTGTGTGTGTGTGTGTGTGTGTGTGTGTGTGTGTGTGTGTGTGTGTGTGTGTGTGTGTGTGTGTGTGTGTGTGTGTGTGTGTGTGTGTGTGTGTGTGTGTCAATAACAGGGTCGATTTCACTGCTTAGCAGGTGAGCACAAGGAATAGGCAGATCAGACAATATAGAGTGAGTGACAACTGAATATAAAGAAACCAGCATCAGGAAGTGTCTTCACTCTGTAGAGACTACAGGTTAGAAGACAGAAGAGTGACAATGGGAGGAAGTGTCTTCACTCTGTAGAGACTACAGGTTAGAAGACAGAAGAGTGACAATGGGAGGAAGTGTCTTCACTCTGTAGAGACTACAGGTCAGAAGAGAGAAGAGTGAGAATGGGAGGAAGTGTCTTCACTCTGTAGAGACTACAGGTCAGAAGAGAGAAGAGTGAGAATGGGAGGAAGTGTCTTCACTCTGTAGAGACTACAGGTCAGAAGACAGAAGAGTGACAATGGGAGGAAGTGTCTTCACTCTGTAGAGACTACAGGTCAGAAGACAGAAGAGTGACAATGGGAGGAAGTCTCTTCACTCTGTAGAGACTACAGGTCAGAAGAGAGAAGAGTGAGAATGGGAGGAAGTGTCTTCACTCTGTAGAGACTACAGGTCAGAAGACAGCTGAGTGACAATGGGAGGAAGTGTCTTCACTCTGTAGAGACTACAGGTTAGAAGACAGCTGAGTGACAATGGGAGGAAGTGTCTTCACTCTGTAGAGACTACAGGTCAGAAGACAGCTGAGTGACAATGGGAGGAAGTGTCTTCACTCTGTAGAGACTACAGGTCAGAAGACAGCTGAGTGACAATGGGAGGAAGTGTCTTCACTCTGTAGAGACTACAGGTTAGAAGACAGCTGAGTGACAATGGGAGGAAGTGTCTTCACTCTGTAGAGACTACAGGTCAGAAGACAGCTGAGTGACAATGGGAGGAAGTGTCTTCACTCTGTAGAGACTACAGGTTAGAAGAGAGAAGAGTGAGAATGGGAGGAAGTGTCTTCACTCTGTAGAGACTACAGGTTAGAAGTAACAATGGGAGGAGGAGTTTCTATCTGAACAGACACCATGACTATGGTTGGTTCCATGACTATTTTATTTTATTCTGTAAATCATAATGGCTCAATCTTGTCTCTTCTTCATGGCTCTCTGGTTTCTCTCTTATCAGCTTTAACGTAGAGCTAGTCAAGGGGTTAGGCTAAGTACATTTTACGTTCTGTGAGCTTGCGTTGCCTACCACTTTGCGACTGAGCCGTTGTTGCTCCTAGATCTTTCCACTTCACAATAACAGGACATTCTGTTGACCGGGGCGAAGCTCTAGTAGGGCAGAAATTTGACTAACTGACTTGTTGGAAAGGGCGGCATCCTATGATGGTGTCACGTTGAAAGTCGCTAAGCTCTTCAGTACGGGCCATTCTACTGCCACTGTTTGTCTATGGAGATTGCATAGCTGTCTGCTTGATTATATACACCTGTCAGCAACGGGTGTGACTGAAATAGCCAAGTCCTCTAATATGAATGGGTGTACCCACACCGCATAGCAAGCACTTATATACGGCATAACACACAGTCAGAGGACAGAGACAGAGGATTGGAAATCTATGTTTATTCAACAGACAAACTCTGTACATTATTGAAATGTAAAATAAAGCTGATTCTTCAATTACACCAATGCTTGATAGTCTCTTTTAATTTTTTGTCTCGTCTTATCAAGTAGTTGAAGCAATTGAGTTATTCTGTGTCAGTCAAGTAGTATTTAACTAAGTTGAATTGAAAACAGTAGCACAGCAGACACACTACCGGCCACCAGATGGTGCTGTTTTACTAAAACCTGAGATTACACATAAAACAAATTAAACAAATGATTCCTATAAAACTCAATTACTCAACATAACCACTAAATAAAATAAAATGTTCTGCTAGTAAAAGGCATTTTAAATTAAATTGTATAAAATATCATACATTTAGGAAATTATATTAATTTAAACACACATACCAGCTCTTTTACACACAAATACAAGATGTTGACTTATTTGATAAAGGTATATAACAGGCATCATTACAGATATTGAATTGATCATACGTCATTTGTATATGATATGCAGTGAGGTCTGAAAATGATTGACATCCCTTGAAAAGGATAATCAACAGTTATACAGTGGTGTGTGATTGGTCTGTTCCCGCGGCCTCAGCGACACTTTCCTCCAATCAGAATCTGTGGCCCCCTGACCTATTTCGGAACGCACCATGGTGGCTATGTGGGGAACCGGACTAGGACTGCTTCCTAGGTCAAAGTGCTGATAGCCAGGTAGGCTTCAGATCTGGGCTTCATCTTTAATAGTCTCTTCCTCTTCACTGATCTAAAACTAGTGGACAGGTGAGAGTTAGGGTAAGAGTTCCAAACTGATTAGGGTTCTGTCTCCATTCCAAACTGATTAGGGTTCTGTCTCCATTCCAAACTGATTAGGGTTCTGTCTCCATTCCAAACTGATTAGGGTTCTGTCTCCATTCCAAACTGATTAGGGTTCTGTCTCCATTCCAAACTGATTAGGGTTCTGTCTCCATTCCAAACTGATTAGGGTTCTGTCTCCATTCCAAACTGATTAGAAGAGCCATTTCCTCAGACTGAGACAAAGGAATTGAACGGCATAATTTTGGAACATATTAACCTTCTCTCTCTGCTTGCTATCCTATTCCCCCCTCCGTCTCTCCCCTCTTCTCTCTCTGCTTGCTATCCTATTCCCCCCTCCGTCTCTCCCCTCTTCTCTCTCTGCTTGCTATCCTATTCCCCCTCCGTCTCTCCCCTCTTCTCTCTCTGCTTGCTATCCTATTCCCCCCTCCGTCTCTCCCCTCTTCTCTCTCTGCTTGCTATCCTATTCCCCCCTCCGTCTCTCCCCTCTTCTCTCTCTGCTTGCTATCCTATTCCCCCTCCGTCTCTCCCCTCTTCTCTCTCTCTGCTTGCTATCCTATTCCCCCTCCGTCTCTCCCCTCTTCTCTCTCTGCTTGCTATCCTATTCCCCCTCCGTCTCTCCCCTCTTCTCTCTCTGCTTGCTATCCTATTCCCCCTCCGTCTCTCCCCTCTTCTCTCTCTGCTTGCTATCCTATTCCCCCTCCGTCTCTCCCCTCTTCTCTCTCTGCTTGCTATCCTATTCCCCCTCCGTCTCTCCCCTCTTCTCTCTCTGCTTGCTATCCTATTCCCCCCTCCGTCTCTCCCCTCTTCTCTCTCTGCTTGCTATCCTATTCCCCCCTCCGTCTCTCCCCTCTTCTCTCTCTCCTCTGCATTTCTTCTCTCTCTGGTTCCGTTCGTCTTACACTACGACAGCCCACGGAGTGAAGGTGCCTGGCTCTGCAGGGGGGCACTGGAACCAAAACAACAACAACAGATCAGTGCGTGTCTCCATAGTTTTATTCAAGGACTGTTAGAGATGTGATGAACATACCAGTTTGGTGAAGCGATCCTCGCAGGCGTTGCGTATCCTCTCAGGTGTGGCCGGGCTGTCCAATCTGAAGGGCCCACTAAGGCCTGACTCCTTCCTGGCAGCGGTGATGGCATCTTTGATGGCAAAAAACACAGAGGCCGCAAGGAAGAGAGGAGGCTCACCTATCGCCTAGACAGACAGACAGACAGACAGACAGACAGACAGACAGACAGACAGACAGACAGACAGACAGACAGACAGACAGACAGACAGACAGACAGACAGACAGACAGACAGACAGACAGACAGACAGACAGACAGACAGACAGACAGACAGACAGACAGACAGACAGACAGACAGACAGACAGACAGACAGACAGACAGACAGACAGACAGACAGACAGACAGACAGACAGACAGATAGATAGATAGATAGATAGATAGATAGATAGATAGATAGATAGATAGATAGATAGATAGATAGATAGATAGATAGATAGATAGGAGAATTGTTAAGTATGATTAATTAAACAGGGGTTCCACAAGAATAGAAAGAGGGCTTCCTTCACAATAAGAGTTCCTACCTTGGAGGAGAAGATGGCCTTGTCGTTGGGGGCGTCTCGGAGCAGAGACACTGTGAGGTCAGTGGGGATGTCTCCAAAGGCGGGGATCTTGTACATGCCTGGTCCTCGAGTGAACAGGTATCCCTCGGGAGAATACTTCAGCTCCTCCAGGGTGTACAGACCCACACCCTGCATAAAGCCCCCCTCTACCTGTCCTATGTCTAGAGCTGGGTTCAGACTATTCCCCACATCTATGACGATGGACGTATGAATGTTCTAATGGAGAGATGGAGGATATTGGTTTGTGTCTTATCAATCGATGCAGTCCTAAAATCTCTTAAGCATGAGTAGTGGGAAACACACACTAGCGCATCACTCACCTTGTGGCTGCCGGTCAGACAGTCTATCTCCACCTCAGAGCAGGCCACTCCATAACTGAAGTAGTTGAAAGGACGACCTGTGTTGGTCTCAAAGTCATAACCAAGGTCTGGAGTCCTGAGGAAGACATAAATAAGCAGTTAATTACATCAAGAAATCTTTCTGCTGATTTTCGATTCCAGTTGTGCCATTTAGCAACATTGTAGCCTAGCTAGCATTTAGCCTATCAATCGAACATTTGTAGTCTAGCAAGCATTTGTAGCCTACCTAGCATTTAGCAACATTGTAGCCTAGCTAGCATTTAGCAACATTGTAGCCTAGCTAGCATTTAGCAACATTGTAGCCTAGCTAGCATTTAGCAACATTCTAGAACAGCTAGTATTTAGCCTAGCTAGCAATTTCAGATTAGCTAGCATTTAGCAGCATTGTAGCAAGCTAGCAACCAGCTATGGTAGTTTGTGTTGCCTCACAGGCAAACTATTTGGGGAAAAAAAACGGAATTATTCATTTATTTTTAAAACAGGTTTGGTAATAATACACTGCGTGTTATTTTCTTGTGTCTGTGTTCCAGGTAACGTACTTGTAGAATCCATTAGCAGACAGATTGACCCGGTCAAAGTAGGCAGCGTTCACCTGAAAACAGATAATGAGTAATTGATTAAAACACATGATGTTTAAAAGGAAGAGAACTCTGGGCTAAAGGCCCAATTCAACCATTTTTATCTCTATATCAAATCATTTCTGGGTAACAATTACATATCTTACTATAATAGTTTTCCATTATAAATATACACTACCAGTCAAAAGTTTGGACACACCTGCTCATTCAATGTGTTTTCTTTATTTGTACTATTTTCTACATTGTAGAATAATAGTAAAGACCATCAAAACTATGAAATAACACATATAGAATCATGTAGTAACCCGAAAAAGTGTGAAACAAATTATTCAGACAGCCACCCTTTGGGGACGGGGGTTTGTGGAGGCCAGGTTATCTGATGCAGCACTCCATCACTCTCCTTCTTGGTAAAAATAGCCCTTTCACAGTCTGTAGGTGCGTTGGGTCATTGTTCTGTTGAAAAACAAATGATTGTCCCACTAAGCCCAAACCAGATGGGATGGCATATCGCTGCAGGATGCTGTGGTATTCATGATGGTTATGTGTACCTTGAATTCTAAATAAATCACAGACACTGCATCTCACAAAGACAGGGCGGTTGGAACCAAAAATCTCCAATTTGGACTCCAGACCAAAGGACAGATTTCCACCAGTCTACTGACCATTCGTCATGTTTCTTGGCCCAAGCAAGTCTCTTCTTCTTATTGGTGTCCTTTAGTAGTGGTCTCTTTGCAGTAATTCAACCACAAAGGCCTGATTCACAGTCTCCTCTAAACAGTTGATATTGCTTGATCTCTGTGAAGCATTTATTTGGGCTGCAATTTCTGATGCTGGTAACTCTAATTTATTTAACTAGGCAAGTCAGTTAAGAACAAATTCTTATTTTCAATGACAGCCTAGGAACAGTGGGTTAACTGCCTGTTCAGGGGCAGAACGACAGATTTGTACCTTGTCAGCTCGGGGATTTGAACTTGCAACCTTTCGGTTACTAGTCCAACACTCTAACCACTAGGCTGAGACTTCCATTCCTGTGGCGGTCCTCATGAGAGCCAGTTTCATCATAGCGCTGGATGGTTTTTGCGACTGCACTTGAAGAAACTTTCCAAGTTCTTGAAATATTCCGGATTGACTGACCTTCATGTCTTAAAGTAATGATGTACTGTTGTTTCTCTTTGCTTATTTGATCTGTTCTTGCCATAATATGGACTTGGTATTTTACCAAATAGTGCTATCTTCTGTATACCACCCCTACCATGTCACAACACAACTGATTGGCTCAAATGCATTAAGAAAGAAAGAAATTCCACAAATGTTAATTGAAATTCATTCACTTCACCCATGAAGAAACCTACTGATTAGAAGCTCCTGTGTAAATTGTATTTTCAACCAACAACTATCAGGATATAGCACCTTTTTCACACTTTACAATGCTAGTTTCATCAGCTGTTGTACAATATGATACAAAACACAGGAAATAACTGAATTTTGACTGCATTGGGCCTTTAAAGACGAGCAATGAAACCATCCAATTAGAAATAAGACTGTGTATGATTGACAGGTACTGACCCAGTCCTCCCAGCATCCTTTAGGATTCTTGGTCTTGTAGGGTTCTAGACGGTGGAGTAGGATCTCACACGCATTCTAGAGAGAGAGAGAGAGAGAGAGAGAGAGAGAGAGAGAGAGAGGGGAGAGAGGGGGAGAGACAGAGACAGAGAGAGAGAGAGAGAGAGAGAGAGAGAGAGAGAGAGAGAGAGAGAGAGAGAGAGAGAGAGAGAGAGAGAGAGAGAGAGAGAGAGAGAGAGAGAGAGAGAGAGAGAGAGAGAGAGAGAGAGAGAGAGAGAGAGAGAGAGATTGGTTAGAAGATTGGCTGCAGTAAATGATATTGAAAGCAGCAGGTGAGTGTGTGTGAGTCTTACATGCACAGCGGCTCCGTTGAGGTCGGAGGAAGCAGAGGCAGCAGTAGGGCTGGTGTTGGGAACAGTGTTGGTGCTGGTCTCTGTGATGTGGATCTTACTGCTGGGGATACCCAGGGTCCTACTGGCCACCTGACACACACACACACACACACACACACACACACACACACACACACACACACACACACACACACACACACACACACACACACACACACACACACACACACACACACACACACACACACACACACACACACACAAATATGTGGATGTATTTAATTATCCAGTGAATAACTAGTGTACTAGTGTAGTAGTTTAAATACCAGCTCTATAGAGAGAGAGAGAGCTCTGTTTCCACTAACTTCTCTAGTGATTCTTTGTCGACATTTTGAAAGTTAGCGTAGAAAATAGGATGCGACATTTGCCAACTTAACGTAATGACGTAACACCAACAACGAAAAACGTTTTCCCCCCCAAAAAAACCTACAGTGGTTGAAATGTTTCCATGACTTATTTAGGCAAATTTTGCATTAACACATGAGTGTCCCACACTTATCTGGTTCATGTCCCACGAAAGCCAGCGTGGATTAAATGCAATAACTGACTAATATTCTAATAATTCTAATAATTCTCCTCTGCCAACATAGCGCCACGGTCCGTGCCATGGTGAAATTTACAGTCCTATAGTTCTGAAATAATTGGATGGTGAAACTTGCATCCAGCCGACCAGAAAATCAATTCAAGCATTCTTGAAAGTCAGGACTATCATTATCCTGCAAAGAAACATTATTTGTATATTTATTTTGCAAGCAGTGGGCATATTATAATTAAAATATCAGCAAGCCCCCCCCCCTCCCGCCCTACAGGCCATAAATCATTGGATCTGATTCATTTGATCAATCTGTGAGGCCTGTAGAATTCTGGTGGAATTGGACCTATTTACACTTTTTCTCTCTAAAAAAATGGTCACATGAGGTCACATGACTTTGTCCACAAAGGGCATCTGAACACACAAAAAAAACATTTTGATGATTTGGGTGTTTTATTTAACTTTTGTACACCTGTGGTCATTTCTAATGACGGGTCGTTAGAGGTGAATGGGTAAGACTACAAATTAGTGTAGAGTAGAGGAGTGTGTACTAACGTGTTGCCCTTGCCCTGGGAGTAGAGGAGTGTGTACTAACGTGTTGCCCTGGGAGTAGAGGAGTGTGTACTAACGTGTTGCCCTGGGAGTAGAGGAGTGTGTACTAACGTGTTGCCCTGCATGCATCCTGGGAGTAGAGGAGTGTGTACTAACGTGTTGCCCTGCATGCATCCTGGGAGTAGAGGAGTGTGTACTAACGTGTTGCCCTGCATGCATCCTGGGAGTAGAGGAGTGTGTACTAACATGTTACCCTGCGTGCATCCTGGGAGTAGAGGAGTGTGCATCCTGGGAGTAGAGGAGTGTGTACTAACATGTTACCCTGCGTGCATCCTGGGAGTAGAGGAGTGTGTACCAACGTTGCCCTGCCCTGGGAGTAGAGGAGTGTGTACCAACGTGTTGCCCTGCGTGCATCCTGGGAGTAGAGGAGTGTGTACCAACGTGTTGCCCTGGGAGTAGAGGAGTGTGTACCAACGTGCTGCCCTGGGAGTAGAGGAGTGTGTACCAACGTGCTGCCCTGCGTGCTCGTGCTCACATCATTTTGATGCACTGAGGTAAAGGCACGATTTTTCTGTCTTCAGAAAAGTTAGATTATTTTAAGTACCAAGTCACACACACAGTGTTCTGTTCATGAATAATGATGTATATTTAGAGGTTACTCATAAGTGGATGGTATTGTTATTAAGATGCACTTGTAATTGTACTTTTTAGGATGATATCAACATTCTGAATTCAACATGTGGTTCATAGCTCGCTAAGGTATTAGCAGGCTATTGTATGTGTGAACGATGGCTAGCTCCTCCAATGATCCCAGTCCCTCCTATTGGGCATCTGTTGTAGAAAGAGGTGACGATTCGTAGAAAATAATGTGGCTCTACAAATGTTTTATTTCCTTTTGGATGCAGAATGCAGAGTGTGAATTCTGCTTAATTAAAACGACTTGATCTCCAAAGTCCCACGTCTATAGTCTCAATGAACCACACACAACGCAGAGCTAGTGCGGTGCAGTACAGCACTGGTCACACACACACACACACACACACACACACACACACACACACACACACACACACACACACACACACACACACACACACACACACACACACACACACACACACACACACACACACACACACACACACACCCCTTCTTAGCTTCCATGGCAATCCCCAGTAGAATCTTTCCCCAATAGAATCTTTCCCCAATAGAATCTTCCCCCAGTAGAATCTTCCCCCAGTAGAATCTTCCCCCAGTAGAATCTTCCCCCAATATAATCTTTCCCCAGTAGAATCTTCCCCCTGTAGAATCTTCCCCAGTACAATCTTCCCCCAGTAGAATCTTCCCCCAGTAGAATCTTTCCCCAATAGAATCTTTCCCCAATAGAATCTTTCCCCAGTAGAATCTTCCCCCAGTAGAATCTTCCCCAGTAGAATCTTTCCCCAGTAGAATCTTCCCCAGTAGAATCTTCCCCCAATAGAATCTTTCCCCAGTAGAATCTTCCCCAGTAGAATCTTCCCCCAGTAGAATCTTCCCCCGTAGAATCTTCCCCCGTAGAATCTTCCCCCGTAGAATCTTTCCCCAGTAGAATCTTCCCCAGTAGAATCTTCCCCCAGTAGAATCTTCCCCCAGTAGAATCTTCCCCCGTAGAATCTTTCCCCAATAGAATCTTTCCCCAGTGGAATCTTTCCCCAGTAGAATCTTTCCCCAATAGAATCTTTCCCCAATAGAATCTTTCCCCAATAGAATCTTTCCCCAATAGAAAGTCCCCAATAGAATCTTTCCCCAATAGAATCTTTCCCCAATAGAATCTTCCCCCAGTAGAATCTTCCCCCAGTAGAATCTTTCCCCAATAGAATCGTTCCCCAATAGAATCTTCCCCCAGTAGAATCTTTCCCCAATAGAATCGTTCCCCAATAGAATCTTCCCCCAGTAGAATCTTTCCCCAATAGAATCGTTCCCCTACGGGAGCCTGTTGGCATTCTCACAAACAATCGCAACATTGTTTCAATAAAATATAGAACTTTTCTCGCAGCTCTGGTATATAAATATTTTCGGAGTTCTTGCTCACAATTCTGTGGCAGCACAATGACCAAACAATATACTGTATGTGAGGCTCTTGATCATATCTTTGATCATAACACCGGTGAGGAGGAGAGAGATGTTGTTAAACTTTGACACAAAGTAGTCTGTGATAAATAGCGCAATATGTTTCATCTGAGTATTTGTTATCGTCCAAATAATCCATACATTATGCTTTTTTTTTTTAACTCAAAAACGAGTTGTATGAGCTCAGGTCAATGAGGCCTACGGGCC
>NC_060189.1:5515448-5532948 GCF_021184085.1 Oncorhynchus gorbuscha
GTTTGGGTTTAGAATAGTGCTAATTCAATTCAGGCATTCATTCTGATTGGTTAAGATCAGGAATAAAAACTCCACGATTTAGTTTTGTAGCTGACTCTCCTTTTATAGACCCGGGTTCAATCCCTCAAGCTCCTGGCAGTGATTTTTTTGTTGTTGGTCTGGACAGTTTTCATTTTCTCTGGACAGTGTCTCCCGACGTCTTGCGAACCTACAAAAACCAACAATTTTGCTTTGAATCTGGAGTGATCTACATTTGTGCGTCATCTTACTTCTGAGCAGCCACAGCAACCATGGTAGACAGGATGGTTGACCTGCTCTCCTTCCCTCCGAATCCTCCTCCCATCCTCTTCACTCTGATCACCACTCTACTGGCCGGGACACCCAACGCCTTAGCAACCAGAGACTAGAAAGAGAGAGAGAGAGAGTGTTTGAATGTGGGTGTGTGGATGTGTTTAACCATTCTTGTGGGGACCAGTAGCCCAGGGACCAGTAGCCCAGGGACCAGTAGCCCAGGGACCAGTAGCCCAGGGACCAGTAGCCCAGGGACCAGTAGCCCAGGGACCAGTAGCCCAGGGACCAGTAGCCCCCACAAGAATTGTAAAACAGTTTTTGTTGTTGACCAACTGGGGACATTTTGCTGGTCCCCACAAGTTCAAATATCATTTCCATTGGGTTTTAGGGTTAAGGTTAGAATTATTGTTAGAAATAGTTTTGGGGTTAGGAGCTAGGGTTAGTTTTAGGGTTAGGGTTAGGAGTTAGGGTTAGGAGCTAGGGTTAGATTTAGGGTTAGGAACTAGGGTTAGGGTTAGGGAGCTAGGGTTAGGGTTAGGAACTAGGGTTAGGGTTAGGAGCTAGGGTTAGTTTTAGGGTTAGGGTTAGGAGTTAGGGTTAGGAGCTAGGGTTAGTTTTAGGGTTCGGGTTAGGAGTTAGGGTTAGATTTAGGAGCTAGGGTTAAGGTTAGGTTTTTGGGTTAAGGAAAATATGATTTTGAATGGGACTGAATTGTATGTCCCCACTAGGTTAGCTGTGTGTGTGTGTGTGTGTGTGTGTGTGTGTGTGTGTGTGTGTGTGTGTGTGTGTGTGTGTGTGTGTGTGTGTGTGTGTGTGTGTGTGTGTGTGTGTGTGTGTGTGTGTGTGTGTGTGTGTGTGTGTGTGTGTGTGTGTGTGTGTGTGTGTGTGTACCTGGAGTCTTGGTAGCAGACTGAGTAGAGACAAACAGCTCCATCTCTCCATCCTCTCCTTTAGGTACAGCTACAGTAACGTTGGTCTCCAGGTAGAAGTGTTCCTGGCCTCCCATATGCATCTCACCTGGTAATACAGACACATGATCACTCACTCACTCACTCACTCACTCACTCACTCACTCACTCACTCACTCACTCACTCACTCACTCACTCACTCACTCACTCACTCACTGACTCACCCTTACACTCACCTTCACACTCACCCTCACCCTCACAGACTCACCCTCATTCACACCCTCACTCTCACAGACTCACCCTCACACACTCTCACTCACACACTCACACTCATACACACTCACTCATTCACTCACACTCACACACCCTCACAGACTCACCCTCACACACACACTCACCCTCCAGGATGTGGTCAGCCTGTGTGAACCCTTGGTCCAGGTCTCCCGTCTGGATGGTTCTAACCGGCTGGAAGAAGGACTGATGGGTAATGGCGTCCTGTATGGTGATGATTACAGGCTGTAGTTCCTGGTAGGTGATCCTCACGGCCTTGGCTGCTCTCTGAGCATGAGCCTGAGTGTCTGCTACTACCGCTCCTATGATGTGGCCCACACACGTCACCTAGGGAATACACACACCCAGACAATGCATACCTCAAGAATCTGGTTGAGAGAATGTCATCAGTGTGCAACGCTGTCATCAAGGCAAAGGGTGGCTACTTTGAAGAATTTTAAATGGAAAATATATTTTTTAAACATTTTTAAACACTTTTTTTGGGGTTACTACATGATTCCATATGTGTTATTTCATAGTTTTGATGTTTTCACTATTACTCTACAATGTTGAAAATAGTACAAATAAAGAAATACCCTTGAACGAGTAGGTGTGTCCCAAATTTGGACTCCTACTGTATATATATGCTTTGGATATAAGTGTCTGCTAAAATGATATTTTTATTTACACTTTTACAACAAACACATATTAAAGGGCAGTTCTGCCACTTTTCACCCTCATATTCATTATCTCCAGAACAGAGGGGAAGGCAGTTTCCTGCCAGAGGGGAAGGCAGTTTCCTGCCAGAGGGAAGGCCGTTTCCTGCCAGAGGAAAGGTAGTTTCCTGCCAGAGGGGAAGGCAGTTTCCTGCCAGAGGGGAAGGCAGTTTCCTGCCAGAGGGGAAGGTAGTTTCCTGCCAGAGGGGAAGGCAGTTTCCTGCCAGAGGGGAAGGCAGTTTCCTGCCAGAGGGGAAGGTAGTTTCCTGCCAGAGGGGAAGGCAGTTTCCTGCCAGAGGGAAGTACCCTCAAACATAGAGAACATACTGTACACACAGTACCCTCCAACATACATATCATAACACACAGAATAACAGGGCGGCAGGGTAGCCTAGTGGTTAGAGCGTTGGACTAGCAGCTGAAAGGTTGCAAGTTCAAATCCCCGAGCTGACAAGGTACAAATTTGTTCTTAACTGACTTGCCTGGTTAAATAAAGGTTAAACAAATAACATAACACACACATACAACAACATGAAACACACACACACACGCAATAACATAAAACACACATTTACATGTATATATGTGTGTTATGTAAATATATGTGTTATGAAAATGTATGTGTGTTATGTAAATACAGAATGTGTGTCTGTCTGTTTTTTCATGTAAATATAACACAAACAATAACATAACACACACACATATTTACATAAGACACACATATTTACATAAGACACACATATTTACATAACACACAACAACAACAACATAAAACAACATATTTACATAACACACACATATTTACATAACACACACACACACCGATGCCAGCACTCATCACTCACATAATGTGTCCAACGCACATCACCTAGGGAACACACATACACACAAACACACACACTCACATAAAAATAACACAAACATCAAATGTAACCATGACTATGGATTTTTGGCTAAAAACTTTGCCTGTCACGTGGTAACAGTAGAGTAGTCTGGGATGGTAAGAGAAATCAGGAGTCTAGCAGAGGGTGATAGTGGAGTAGTCTGGGATGGTAAGAGAAATCAGGAGTCTAGCAGAGGGTGATAGTGGAGTAGTCTGGGATGGTAAGAGAAATCAGGAGTCTAGCAGAGGGTGATAGTGGAGTAGTCTGGGATGGTAAGAGAAATCAGGAGTCTAGCAGAGGGTGATAGTGGAGTAGTCTGGGATGGTAAGAGAAATCAGGAGTCTAGCAGAGGGTGATAGTGGAGTAGTCTGGGATGGTAAGAGAAATCAGGAGTCTAGCAGAGGGTGATAGTGGAGAAATCAGGAGTCTGGGATGGTAAGAGAAATCAGGAGTCTAGCAGAGGGTGATAGTGGAGTAGTCTGGGATGGTAAGAGAAATCAGGAGTCTAGCAGAGGGTGATAGTGGAGTAGTCTGGGATGGTAAGAGAAATCAGGAGTCTAGCAGAGGGTGATAGTAGAGTAGTCTGGGATGGTAAGAGAAATCAGGAGTCTAGCAGAGGGTGATAGTCTGGGATGGTAAGAGAAATCAGGAGTCTGGGATGGTAGTCTGGGATGGTAAGAGAAATCAGGAGTCTAGCAGAGGGTGATAGTGGAGTAGTCTGGGATGGTAAGAGAAATCAGGAGTCTAGCAGGGGGTGATAGTGGAGTAATTGTGTGTTCCAGAGTCACACGAGACCTTCTTTAGGTAGGTCATATGTGTGACTGTGGAGAGAATGGATTATCGTTGCTCGACGTCTGTGTTGCGTTTCCCAGAATAAAGCCTCTGGTCTTCCATTTAACACTCCTTCTTTCCCCTCTATCCCTCCCTCCTTCTCCCTCCTCCCTTCATTCATGAGTCGACTGTTCCTAACCTACGCTGTCCAAGTACTCGCGTGTCTTCGCCTCGGGCCGTTGCGGTGGCCTTATTACCCGGTCACACCAACTGCAGTCAAATTCCACGTGACCATTGAGTCACGGTAATCTCCCCTTGTACACTCTGTACATGGGTTGGTAGTAGGTCACTAATGGCCTCGTACTCAGTGCTCTGTTATCCCCTCTAACCTCTCTGACATCAATGCAAATTCAATGGTAAATCGCTGTTTCTTGCCTTTGCTGCGCACGAGTCGAGCATCATTCGCAGGTGATAATATACGAGTCGAGCATCATTCGCAGGTGATAATATACGAGTCGAGCATCATTCGCAGGTGATAATATACGAGTCGAGCATCATTCGCAGGTGATAATATACGAGTCGAGCATCATTCGCAGGTGATAATATACGAGTCGAGCATCATTCGCAGGTGATAATATACGACTCGAGCATCATTCGCAGGTGATAATATACGAGTCGAGCATCATTCACAAGTGATAATATACGAGTCGAGCATCATTCACAAGTGATAATATAGCGTTCAAGTGACAGGATAATATTGTCAACCATCGGACGATTCTTAATTTAATCTCGTCTTTACATATGCAAAATAATATATGTTTTACATTTGTTTTGATTTAGAATGAACCTTTATCATGCATCTGTCTAGAGACAGGGAATTGCGGGGGGGAGACATGTCATCTAGGACTATAACAGCTAAACAGGGAATTGGGGGGGGACATGTCATCTAGGACTATAACAGCTAAACAGGGAATTGGGGGGAAAGACATGTCATCTAGGACTATAACAGCTAAACAGGGAATTGGGGGGGAAAAGACATGTCATCTAGGACTATAACAGCTAAACAGGGAATTGGGGGGAAAAAGACATGTCATCTAGGCCTATAACAGCTAAACAGGGAATTAACAGCTAATGGACGAGGCTTTTTCCTTGGTTCATATTGAAGCCAGCCAGGTAGGCTCTACTCCTGTTTAATCTATTTTTTTTTAACCTTTATTTAACCAGGCAAGTCAGTTAAGAACAAACCCTTTTATGCTCAACATAGCCAATTCATATAGTAGGGCCAGCTCATATTCTGTTCATCTGAAATACATTCTCTTCATATCATCATGTTTTGTTCAGACCTGACTAACATAAATAACTTTATTGTGATGGTTTGTATTCAATTGATTTATTATACTTTTTAAAATGTAGATGTTCCAAAGGTGATCATCAGTATGTATGTGGGGAGGCCATGAGGAGAACAGGAGGAGGACAGGAGGAGGCCAGGAGGAGGAGGCCAGGAGGAGGCCAGGAGGACGACCAGGAGGAGGCCAGGAGGAGGCCATGAGGAGAACAGGAGGAGAACAGGAGGAGGACAGGAGGAGGAGGCCAGGAGGAGGACCAGGAGGAGGACAGGAGGAGGCCAGGAGGATGACCAGGAGGAGGCCAGGAGGAGGCCAGGAGGAGAACAGGAGGACGACCAGGAGGAGGCCAGGAGGAGGAGGCCAGGAGGAGGCCAGGAGGAGGCCAGGAGGATGACCAGGAGGAGGCCAGGAGGAGGCCAGGAGGAGAACAGGAGGACGACCAGGAGGAGGTCAGGAGGAGGACCAGGAGGAGGACAGGAGGACGACCAGGAGGAGGTCAGGAGGAGGACAGGAGGACGACCAGGAGGGGGCCAGGAGGAAGCCAGGAGGAGGTCAGGAGGACGACCAGGAGGGGCCAGGAGGAGGCCAGGAGGAGGCCAGGAGGAGGACAGGAGGAGGACAGGAGGAGGCCAGGAGGAGGCCAGGAGGAGGCCAGGAGGACGACCAGGAGGGGGCCAGGAGGAGGACAGGAGGAGGACAGGAGGAGGACAGGAGGAGGCCAGGAGGAGAACAGGAGGACGACCAGGAGGAGGTCAGGAGGAGGACCAGGAGGAGGACAGGAGGAGGACCAGGAGGAGGTCAGGAGGAGGACAGGAGGACGACCAGGAGGGGGCCAGGAGGAGGCCAGGAGGAGGTCAGGAGGACGACCAGGAGGGGGCCAGGAGGAGGCCAGGAGGAGGCCAGGAGGAGGACAGGAGGAGGACAGGAGGAGGACAGGAGGAGGAGGCCAGGAGGAGGCCAGGAGGATGACCAGGAGGAGGCCAGGAGGAGGCCAGGAGGAGAACAGGAGGACGACCAGGAGGGGGCCAGGAGGAAGCCAGGAGGAGGTCAGGAGGACGACCAGGAGGGGCCAGGAGGAGGCCAGGAGGAGGCCAGGAGGAGGACAGGAGGAGGACAGGAGGAGGCCAGGAGGAGGCCAGGAGGAGGCCAGGAGGACGACCAGGAGGGGGCCAGGAGGAGGACAGGAGGAGGACAGGAGGAGGACAGGAGGAGGCCAGGAGGAGAACAGGAGGACGACCAGGAGGAGGTCAGGAGGAGGACCAGGAGGAGGACAGGAGGAGGACCAGGAGGAGGTCAGGAGGAGGACAGGAGGACGACCAGGAGGGGGCCAGGAGGAGGCCAGGAGGAGGTCAGGAGGACGACCAGGAGGGGGCCAGGAGGAGGCCAGGAGGAGGCCAGGAGGAGGACAGGAGGAGGACAGGAGGAGGACAGGAGGAGGCCAGGAGGAGAACAGGAGGAGGCCAGGAGGACGACCAGGAGGGGGCCAGGAGGAGGCCAGGAGGAGAACAGGAGGAGGACCAGGAGGGGGCCAGGAGGAGGCCAGGAGGAGGCCAGGAGGAGGACCAGGAGGACAGGAGGAGGTCAGGAGGAGGCCAGGAGGAGGACAGGAGGAGAACAGGAGGAGGCCAGGAGGGGGCCAGGAGGAGAACAGGAGGAGAACAGGAGGAGGACCAGGAGGAGGACAGGAGGAGGCCAGGAGGAGAACAGGAGGAGGCCAGGAGGAGGACAAGGAGGAGAACAGGAGGAGAACAGGAGGAGGCCAGGAGGAGGACAAGGAGGAGAACAGGAGGAGAACAGGAGGAGGCCAGGAGGAGGTCAGGAGGAGGACAGGAGGAGGCCAGGAGGAGAACTGGAGGAGGTCAGGAGGAGAACAGGAGGAGGACAGGAGGAGGACAAGGAGGAGGACGAGGAGGAGGCAAGGAGGAGGACCAGAAGGAGGCCAGGATTATGACCAGGAGGAGGCCAGGAGGAGAACAGGAGGAGGCCAGGAGGATGCCAGGAGGAGGACCAGGAGGAGGCCAGGAGGAGCCCAGGAGGAGAACAGGAGGAGGACATGGAGGAGAACAGGAGGAGAACAGGAGGAGGCCAGGAGGAGCCCAGGAGGAGGAGGCCAGGAGGAGGCCAGGAGGAGGCCAGGAGGATGACCAGGAGGAGGCCAGGAGGAGGCCAGGAGGAGAACAGGAGGACGACCAGGAGGGGGCCAGGAGGAGGACAGGAGGAGGACAGGAGGACGACCAGGAGGAGGCCAGGAGGAGAACAGGAGGACGACCAGGAGGAGGTCAGGAGGAGGACCAGGAGGAGGACAGGAGGAGGACCAGGAGGAGGTCAGGAGGAGGACAGGAGGACGACCAGGAGGGGGCCAGGAGGGGCCAGGAGGAGGCCAGGAGGAGGTCAGGAGGACGACCAGGAGGGGGCCAGGAGGAGGCCAGGAGGAGGCCAGGAGGAGGACAGGAGGAGGACAGGAGGAGGACAGGAGGAGGCCAGGAGGAGAACAGGAGGAGGCCAGGAGGACGACCAGGAGGAGGGGGCCAGGAGGAGGCCAGGAGGAGAACAGGAGGAGGACCAGGAGGGGGCCAGGAGGGAGGCCAGGAGGAGGCCAGGAGGAGGACCAGGAGGAGGACAGGAGGAGGAGGAGGTCAGGAGGAGGCCAGGAGGAGGACAGGAGGAGAACAGGAGGAGGCCAGGAGGGGGCCAGGAGGAGAACAGGAGGAGAACAGGAGGAGGACCAGGAGGAGGACAGGAGGAGGCCAGGAGGAGGCCAGGAGGAGAACAGGAGGAGGCCAGGAGGAGGACAAGGAGGAGAACAGGAGGAGAACAGGAGGAGGCCAGGAGGAGGACAAGGAGGAGAACAGGAGGAGAACAGGAGGAGGTCAGGAGGAGGACAGGAGGAGGCCAGGAGGAGAACTGGAGGAGGTCAGGAGGAGGACAGGAGGAGGACAGGAGGAGGACAAGGAGGAGGACGAGGAGGAGGCAAGGAGGAGGACCAGAAGGAGGCCAGGATTATGACCAGGAGGAGGCCAGGAGGAGAACAGGAGGAGGCCAGGAGGATGCCAGGAGGAGGACCAGGAGGAGGCCAGGAGGAGCCCAGGAGGAGAACAGGAGGAGGACATGGAGGAGAACAGGAGGAGAACAGGAGGAGGCCAGGAGGAGCCCAGGAGGAGGCCAGGAGGATGCCAGGAGGAGGACCAGGAGGAGGCCAGGAGGAGCCCAGGAGGAGAACAGGAGGATGCCAGGAGGAGGACCAGGAGGAGGCCAGGAGGAGCCCAGGAGGAGAACAGGAGGATGCCAGGAGGAGGCCAGGAGGAGCCCAGGAGGAGAACAGGAGGAGCCCAGGAGGAGGACCAGGAGGAGAACAGGAGATGCTAAATGTGTTTGTATTAATTAACGGTCAGTTATTGACAAAGTGACATGACCACCGCAGCCCTGTCCTCGCTACACACACACACACACACACACACACACACACACACACACACACACACACACACACACACACACACACACACACACACACACACACACACACACACACACACACACACACACACACACACAGACTGACCGTGTCATCAGCGAGGACAGTCTCGTCGTAGACGATAGGTCCTGTCATGTTGCTGCCAGGGATGTCCTTGGCTAACACACACGTCACCACACCTGGCATCCTCTCTGCCTCCTCTGTATCTATAGACCTATTCACACACAGAGTTTATAATGATCACATATGACACTTCATTCAACTAAAGGGATTTGTTTGACTTACAATAAGTATGTGTGTGTGTATGTGTGTGTGTGTGCTTGTGTACTTGCCTGTGTGTGTGTGTGTGTGTACATGCCTGTGTGTGTGTGTGTGTGTGTGTGTGTGTGTGTGTGTGTGTGTGTGTGTGTGTGTGTGTGTGTGTGTGTGTGTGTGTGTGTGTGTGTGTGTGTGTGTGTGTGTGTGTGTGTGTGTGTGTGTGTGTGTGTGTGTGTGTACTAACTGTAATTTTGCGTGGGCCTTGGTGCTGGTTATAAGACAGAGGTACAGTTCGTTCTCGTAGAGAGGGATGTCGTCACAGTAAACCGCCTCGCCCGTCGCCTGCTTCAAGGCTGAGAGGTGCATCATGGGACGGCCCACCACGTCCTCCTCCTTCTGACCGTCTGGAACCGCCTGGAACGTGCCAGAACACACACACACACACACACACACACACACACACACACACACACACACACACACACACACACACACACACACACACACACACACACACACACACACACACACACACACACACAGATACACACATACACACACACACACACACACACACATACAGATACACACATACACACACACACACACACATACAGATACACATACACATACACACATACACACACACACATACACACACACACATACACACACACACACACACAGAGTGCATTTGGAAAATATTCAGACCCCTTGTCTTTTGCCACATGTTGTTTTTACGTTACAGGCTTATTCTAAGATGGATTCAATTGTTTTTTTCCCTCATCAATCTACACACAACCCCCTATAATGAAAAATGAAAAAAAAAACTGAAATATCACATTTATCTAAGCAGTCAGACTCTTTACTAAGTACCTTGGCGATTATAGTCTTGAGCCTTCTTGGGTATGACGCTACAAGCTTGGCACACCAGTATTTGGGGAGTTTCTCCCCATTCTTCTCTACAGAGCCACTCAAGCTCTGTCAGGTTGGATGGGGGGTGTCGATGTACAGCAATTTTCTGGTCTCTTCAGAGATGTTCGATCAGGTTCAAGTTCAGGCCCTGGCTGGTCCACTCAAGGACATTCAGAGACCGAAGCAACTCCTGCATTGTCTTGGCTGTGTGCTTAGGATCGTTGTCCTGTTGGAAGGTGAACCTTTGCCCCAGTCTGAGGTCCTGAGCGCTCTGGAGCTGGTTTTCATCAAGGATCTCTCTGAACTGTGCTCCGTTCATCTTTCCCTCGATCCTGACAAGTCTCCCACTCCCTGCCGCAGAGAAACATCCCCATAGCATGATGCTACCACCAGTGTGCTTCACCGTAGGGATGGTGCCAGGTTTCCTCCAGACGTGACGCTTAGCATTCAGGCCAAAATCTTTGTTTCATCAGACTATATAATCTTGTTTCTCAGGAATGGTTTACGTCTGGTCAACATGAATGCCTGATTGGTGTAGGGCTGCAGAGATGGTTGTCCTTCTGGAAGGTTCTCCCATCTCCACAGAGGAACTCTAGAACTCTGTCAGAGTGACCATTGGGTTCTGGGTCATCTCCCTTACCAAGGTCCTTCTCTCCCGATTGCTCAGTTTGGCCGGGCGGCCAGCTCTAAGAAGAATCTTGGTGGTTCCAAACTTCTTCAATACTGCATAAATGTTTTGGTCCCCTTCCCCAGATCTGTATCTCGAAACTATCCTGTCGTATCGGTGCTCTAAGTAGGGCTTGGTTTTTACTCTGACATGCACTGTCGACTGTGGAACCTTATATAGACAGGTGTGTGCTTTTCCAAATCATGTCAAATCAATTGAATTTCCCACAGGCGGACTCCACTCAAGGATGATCAATGGAAACAGGATGCACCTGAGCTCAATTTCGAGTCTCATAGCGAAGGGTCTGAAAAATTCTGTATTTCTGTTTTTATTTTATTTTTATAAATTTGCTAACATTTCTAAAAACCTGTTTTCACTTAGTATTATGGGGTATTGTGATGTCATTATGGGGTGTTATGATGTCATTATGGGGTGTTGTGATGTCATTATGGGGTATTGTGATATCATTATGGGGTGTTGTGATGTCATTATGGGGTATTGTGATATCATTATGGGGTATTGTGATGTCATTATGGGGTATTGTGATGTCATTATGGGGTATTGTGATGTCATTATGGGGTATTGTGATGTCATTATGTGGTGTTGTGATGTCATTATGGGGTATTGTGATGTCATTATGGGGTATTGTGATGTCATTATGGGGTATTGTGTGTAGATTGATGAAGGGGGAAAAAAACAATTTAATCCATTTTAGAGTAAGGCTGTAATGTAACAAAAATGGAGAAAAAGTGAATGGGTCTGAATACTTTGCGGCCGCTGTAGGACACAGATGTTTAGGTTTCCATTCTGGTGCATTTCCCCAGATTCTCTACATTGCCAGAAATCCTGGTTGGAGGAAAGTTACCAGGATGTGCAACCCAACGCCTAACGTTCGTTCCCTCAAAGTCCTTCAGTTTAAAGTCTTACCTGGAAAATCTGGACACTGGAGGGAGACGTCTGGTGGTAGATCTCTGTAGCACTGATGTAGTCAGCTCTGACACCCTCTATATATGCACCCTGCAGAGAGAGAGAGAGATAGTCAGCTCTGACACCCTCTATATATGCACCCTGCAGAGAGAGAAAGAGATAGTCAGCTCTGACACCCTCTATATATGCACCCTGCAGAGAGAGAGATAGTCATCTCTGACACCCTCTATATATGCACCCTGCAGAGAGAGAGAGATAGTCAGCTCTGACACCCTCTATATATGCACCCTGCAGAGAGAGAGAGATAGTCATCTCTGACACCCTCTATATATGCACCCTGCAGAGAGAGAGAGATAGTCAGCTCTGACACCCTCTATATATGCACCCTGCAGAGAGAGAGATAGTCAGCTCTGACACCCTCTATATATGCACCCTGCAGAGAGAGAGAGATAGTCAGCTCTGACACCCTCTATATATGCACCCTGCAGAGAGAGAGAGATAGTCAGCTCTGACACCCTCTATATATGCACCCTGCAGAGAGAGAGAGAGATAGTCAGCTCTGACACCCTCTATATATGCACCCTGCAGAGAGAGAGAGATAGTCAGCTCTGACACCCTCTATATATGCACCCTGCAGAGAGAGAGATAGTCAGCTCTGACACCCTCTATAGATGCACCCTGCAGAGAGAGAGAGAGATAGTCAGCTCTGACACCCTCTATATATGCACCCTGCAGAGAGAGAGATAGTCAGCTCTGACACCCTCTATATATGCACCCTGCAGAGAGAGAGAGATAGTCAGCTCTGACACCCTCTATATATGCACCCTGCAGAGAGAGAGAGATAGTCAGCTCTGACACCCTCTATATATGCACCCTGCAGAGAGAGAGAGATAGTCAGCTCTGACACCCTCTATAGATGCACCCTGCAGAGAGAGAGAGATAGTCAGCTCTGACACCCTCTATATATGCACCCTGCAGAGAGAGAGAGATAGTCAGCTCTGACACCCTCTATATATGCACCCTGCAGAGAGAGAGAGAGATAGTCAGCTCTGACACCCTCTATATATGCACCCTGCAGAGAGAGAGGGATAGTCAGCTCTGACACCCTCTATATATGCACCCTGCAGAAAGAGATAGATAGTCAGCTCTGACACCCTCTATATATGCACCCTGCAGAGAGAGAGAGATAGTCAGCTCTGACACCCTCTATATATGCACCCTGCAGAGAGAGAGAGATAGTCAGCTCTGACACCCTCTATATATGCACCCTGCAGAGAGAGAGAGATAGTCAGCTCTGACACCCTCTATATATGCACCCTGAGAGAGAGAGATAGTCAGCTCTGACACCCTCTATATATGCACCCTGCAGAGAGAGAGAGAGATAGTCAGCTCTGACACCCTCTATATATGCACCCTGCAGAGAGAGAGAGATAGTCAGCTCTGACACCCTCTATATATGCACCCTGCAGAGAGAGAGATAGTCAGCTCTGACACCCTCTATATATGCACCCTGCAGAGAGAGAGAGATAGTCAGCTCTGACACCCTCTATATATGCACCCTGCAGAGAGAGAGATAGTCAGCTCTGACACCCTCTATATATGCACCCTGCAGAGAGAGAGAGATAGTCAGCTCTGACACCCTCTATATATGCACCCTGCAGAGAGAGAGAGAGATAGTCAGCTCTGACACCCTCTATATATGCACCCTGCAGAGAGAGAGAGATAGTCAGCTCTGACACCCTCTATATATGCACCCTGCAGAGAGAGAGATAGTCAGCTCTGACCCTCTATATATGCACCCTGCAGAGAGAGAGAGATAGTCAGCTCTGACACCCTCTATATATGCACCCTGCAGAGAGAGAGATAGTCAGCTCTGACACCCTCTATATATGCACCCTGCAGAGAGAGAGAGATAGTCAGCTCTGACACCCTCTATATATGCACCCTGCAGAGAGAGAGAGATAGTCAGCTCTGACACCCTCTATATATGCACCCTGCAGAGAGAGAGAGATAGTCAGCTCTGACACCCTCTATATATGCACCCTGCAGAGAGAGAGATATAGCCAGTTGCACCCTCTATACAGTGGCAAGAAAAAGTATGTGAACCCTTTGGAGTTACCTGGATTTCTGCATAAATTGGTCATGCAATGTGATATTATCTTCATCTAGGTCACAACAATAGACAAACACAGTCTGCTTAAACTAATAACACAATAACAATTATGCGTTTTCATGTCTTCATTGAACACATCGTGTAAACATTCACAGTGCAGTGTGGGAAAAGTATGTGCACCCTTGGATTTAATAACTGGTTGACCCTCCTTTGGCAGCAATAACCTCAACCAAACAGTTGAGGTCAGGACTCTGACTGGGCCACTCAGGTTGAGGTCAGGACTCTGACTGGGCCACTCCAGAAGGTCAGGACTCTGACTGGGCCACTCCAGAAGGTCAGGACTCTGACTGGGCCACTCAGGTTGAGGTCAGGACTCTGACTGGGCCACTCAGGTTGAGGTCAGGACTCTGACTGGGCCACTCAGGTTGAGGTCAGGACTCTGACTGTCAGGACCACTCAGGTTGAGGTCAGGACTCTGACTGGGCCACTCAGGTTGAGGTCAGGACTCTGACTGGGCCACTCAGGTTGAGGTCAGGACTCTGACTGGGCCACTCAGGTTGAGGTCAGGACTCTGACTGGGCCACTCAGGTTGAGGTCAGGACTCTGACTGGGCCACTCAGGTTGAGGTCAGGACTCTGACTGGGCCACTCAGGTTGAGGTCAGGACTCTGACTGGGCCACTCAGGTTGAGGTCAGGACTCTGACTGGGCCACTCAGGTTGAGGTCAGGACTCTGACTGGGTCACTCAGGTTGAGGTCAGGACTCTGACTGGGCCACTCAGGTTGAGGTCAGGACTCTGACTGGGCCACTCCAGAAGGCGTATTTTTTTCTGTTGAAGCCATTCTGTTGTTGATTTACCTCTGTGTTTTGGATCGTTGTCTTGTTGCATCACCCAACTTCTGTTGAGCTTCAATTGGTGGACAGATAGCCTTACATTCTCCTGTAAAATGTCTTGATAAACTTGGGAATTCATTTTTTCATCGATGATAGCAAGCTGTCCAGGTCCTGAGGCAGCAAAGCAGACCCAAACCATGATGCTCCCTCCACCATGCTTTACAGTTGTGATGAGGTTTTGATGTTGATGTGCTGTGTCTTTTTCTCTCCACACATAGTGTTGTGTGTTCCTTCCAAACAACTATTCTTTAGTTTCATCTGTCCACAGAATATTTTGCAAGTAGCGCTGTGGAACATCCAGGTGCTCTTTGCGAACTTCAGAAGTGCAGCAATGTTTTTTTGGACAGCAGTTGCATCTTCTGTGGTGTCCTCCCTAAACATAATTATTGTTTACTGTTTTATGTATCGTAGACTCGCCGACAGAGATGTTAGCATGTTCCAGGGATTTCTTTAAGTCTTAAGCTGACACTCTAAGATTCTTCTTAACCTCATTGAGCATTCTGTGCTGTGCTCTTGCAGTCATCTTTGCAGGACAGCCACTCCTAGGGAGAGTAGCAACAGTGCTGAACTTTCTCCATTTATAGACCATTTGTTTTACCGTGGACTGATGGATTGAGGAACATCAGGACTTTTAGAGATACTTTTGGAACCTTTTCCAGCATTATGCTTGTCATTCATTCTTAACCTTGGGTCTTCTGAGATCTCTTTTGTTCGAGGCACGTTTCACATCAGGCAATGCCTCTTGTGAATAGGAAACTCATATTTTGTGATTGTTTTTTATAGGGCGAGGCAGCTCTAACCAACATCTCGAATCTCGTCTCAATGATTGTACTCCAGGTTAGCTCCTGACTCCTGACTAGCTTTTGGAGAAGTCATTAGCCTAGGCGTTCACGTACTTTTTTCCAACCTACAATGTGAATGTTTAAATGATGAATTCAATATATAGTCAAGAAAAATACATACATTTGTGTGTTATTAGTTTAAGCACAACAATTTATGCAGAAAGGATTCAAATACGTTTTCTTGCCACTGTAGGGGCGGGGATCTGTTCAGCATCACCTAGATCTGTTCCCAACCAAGGAGGGCCTACAGCATCACCTAGATCTGTTCCCAACCAAGGAGGGCCTACAGCTTCACCTAGATCTGTTCCCAACCAAGGAGGGCCTACAGCATCACCTAGATCTGTTCCCAACCAAGGAGGGCCTACAGCATCACCTAGATCTGTTCCCAACCAAGGAGGGCCTACAGCATCACCTAGATCTGTTCCCATCCAAGGAGGGCCTACAGCATCACCTAGATCTGTTCCCAACCAAGGAGGGCCTACAGCATCACCTAGATCTGTTCCCAACCAAGGAGGGCCTACAGCATCACCTAGATCTGTTCCCATCCAAGGAGGGCCTACAGCATCACCTAGATCTGTTCCCAACCAAGGAGGGCCTACAGCATCACCTATATCTGTTCCCAACCAAGGAGGGCCTACAGCATCACCTAGATCTGTCCCCAACCAAGAAGGGCCTACAGCATCACCTAGATCTGTTCCCAACCAAGGAGGGCGCACAACATCACCTAGATCTGTTCCCAACCAAGGAGGGCCTACAGCATCACCTAGATCTGTTCCCAACCAAGGAGGGCCTACAGCATCACCTAGATCTGTTCCCAACCAAGGAGGGCCTACAGCATCAACTCGATCTGTTCCCAAACAAAGAGGGCCGTACAGCATCACCTAGATCTTCTGCACAGATTCTGCCAGACCTGGGACCTGACAATTAATCCCAGTAAGACAAAAAATAATGGTGTTCCAAAAGGTCACCAACCAATAATAATTCAAAATGGGACAAACACCAAATTGAGACTTTGCATTTACTCAGAATTATGCCAAAAAAAATCTCTGTGCACAAAGTAAAACACCAAGTAATGCATGAATCTAAAATCCAGAAAACAGCCGTTAAAATAAGCCCCATAAAGGAAGCAATTCCCAAAACCTTTCATAACAAACTGATCACCTACAGAGAGTCCTATCAGCCGGCTGGTTCTGGCTCTGTTTGCAAACACAAACACACCACACAGAGCCCCAGGACAGCAACACAATTAGACCCAACCGAATCACTAGAAATACAAATATAATTACTTGACACATTAGAAAATAATTAACCAAAAAACAGAGCAAACTAGAATGCTGTTTGGCCCTAAACAGAGAGTACATAGTGGCAGAATACCTGATCACTGTGACTGACTCAAGTTTATGGCAGTCTTTGACAATGTACAGACTCAGTGAGCATAGCCTTGCTATTGACATGGCTCTCAAGAGAAGACAGGCTATGTGCTCACTGCCCACAAAATGAGGTGGAAACTGAGCTACACTTCCTAACCTCCTGCCCAATGTATGACCACATTAGAGACACATATTTCCCACAGATTACACAGATCCACAAAGAATTCAAAAACAAACCCAATTTTCATTAACTCCCATATCTACTGGGTGAAAAACCAAAGTGTACCATCACAGCAGGAAGATTTGTGACCTGTTGCCACAAGAAAACTGCAACCATTAAAGAAAAAATATTTATGCTTGTTTATTTTCCCTTTAGTACTTTAACTATTTGCACATAATATGACATTAGAAATGACTTTTATTCTTTTGGAACTTTTGTGAGTGTAATGTTTACTGTTAATAAAAAATATATACATATTTCACTTGTGTTTATAATCTATTTACAGTTTTTCTCAATTGCTAAAACTCTAAAACTCATTGGCTGAACAAAGTTTTAAGTCGCTCTGGATAAGAGCGTCTGCTAAATGAATTAAATGTAAATGTAAATGTAAATAAAAAAAAGCACAGAACAAACACAACCCATATTTATGTTTATTTATTTTCCCTTTCGTACATCATTACAAGACTGTATATAGACATAATATGACCTTTTTCTAAATGTCTCAATTCCTCTGAAACCTTTGTGGAGTGTTTACTGTTCATTTTTTATTGTTTATTTCACTTCTGTTTATTATCTATGTCACTTGCTTTGGCAATGTTAACATGTTTCCCATGCCAATAAAGCACTTCAAAT
>NC_060189.1:5537948-5540448 GCF_021184085.1 Oncorhynchus gorbuscha
ACAAGCAATGGGACAGGCAGAAGGACAGGCAGCAGGATAGACAGGAGGACAGACAGGAGGATAGGCAGGAGGAAAGGCATTAGGACAGGCAGGAGGATAGGCAGGAGGAAAGGCACTAGGACAGACAGGAGGATAGGCAGGAGGAAAGGCAGGAGGATAGGCAGGAGGAAAGGCACTAGGACAGGCAGGAGGATAGGCAGGAGGAAAGGCACTAGGACAGGCAGGAGGGCGGACAGGAGGACAGGCAGGAGGATAGGCAGGAGGACAGACAGGAGGACAGGCAGGAGGATAGGCAGGAGGATAGGCAAGAGGACAGGCAGGAGGATAGGCAGGAGGAAAGGCACTAGGACAGGCAGGAGGACGGACAGGAGGACAGGCAGGAGGATAGGCAGGAGGATAGGTAAGAGGACAGGCAGGAGGATAGGCAGGAGGATAGGCAGGAGGACAGGCAGGAGTATAGGCAGGAGGATAGGCAGGAGGACAGGCAGGAGGACAGACAGGAGGATAGGCAGGAGGATGGACAGGAGGATGCGCAGGAGGACAGGCAGGAGGATAGGCAGGATGATAGGCAGGAGGACAGGCAGGAGGACAGACAGGAGGATAGGCAGGAGGATGGACAGGAGGATGCGCAGGAGGACAGGCAGGAGGACAGGCAGGAGGACAGACAGGAGGATGGGCAGGAGGATGGACAGGAGGATGCGCAGGAGGACAGGCAGGAGGACAGGCAGGAGGACAGACAGGAGGATAGGCAGGAGGATAGGCAGGAGGACAGGCAGGAGGACAGACAGGAGGATAGGCAGGAGGATGGACAGGAGGATGCGCAGGAGGACAGGCAAGAGGACAGGCAGGAGGACAGACAGGAGGATGGGCAGGAGGTGGACAGGAGGATAGGCAGGAGGTGTGCAGGAGGATGGGCAGGAGGGCAGGCAGCAGGACAGGCAGGAGGATAGGCAGGAGGATAGGCAGGAGGACAGACAGGAGGATAGGCAGGAGGATAGGCAGGAGGATAGGCAGGAGGACAGACAGGAGGACAGACAGGAGGATAGGCAGGAGGATAGGCAGGAGGACAGACAGGAGGACAGACAGGAGGATAGGCAGGAGGATAGGCAGGAGGACAGACAGGAGGACAGACAGGAGGATAGGCAGGAGGATAGGCAGGAGGATAGGCAGGAGGATCGGCAGGAGGACAGACAGGACAGACAGGAGGATAGGCAGGAGGATAGGCAGGAGGACAGACAGGAGGACAGACAGGAGGATAGGCAGGAGGATAGGCAGGAGGATAGGCAGGAGGACAGACAGGAAGATAGGCAGGAGGATGGACAGGAGGATGCGCAGGAGGACAGGCAGGAGGACAGGCAGGAGGACAGACAGGAGGATAGGCAGGAGGATAGGCAGGAGGACAGGCAGGAGGACAGACAGGAGGATAGGCAGGAGGATGGACAGGAGGATGCGCAGGAGGACAGGCAAGAGGACAGGCAGGAGGACAGACAGGAGGATGGGCAGGAGGTGGACAGGAGGATAGGCAGGAGGTGTGCAGGAGGATGGGCAGGAGGGCAGGCAGCAGGACAGGCAGGAGGATAGGCAGGAGGATAGGCAGGAGGACAGACAGGAGGATAGGCAGGAGGATAGGCAGGAGGATAGGCAGGAGGACAGACAGGAGGACAGACAGGAGGATAGGCAGGAGGATAGGCAGGAGGACAGACAGGAGGACAGACAGGAGGATAGGCAGGAGGATAGGCAGGAGGACAGACAGGAGGACAGACAGGAGGATAGGCAGGAGGATAGGCAGGAGGATAGGCAGGAGGATCGGCAGGAGGACAGACAGGACAGACAGGAGGATAGGCAGGAGGATAGGCAGGAGGACAGACAGGAGGACAGACAGGAGGATAGGCAGGAGGATAGGCAGGAGGATAGGCAGGAGGACAGACAGGAAGATAGGCAGGAGGATGGACAGGAGGATGCGCAGGAGGACAGGCAGGAGGACAGGCAGAGCTCCTATCTGTGGATATCACGCATCATCTGCAGCCTTTTGCCAGTCATGTTTGTTTTACTGCTAACTAAAGTAAGCTGATCAAGATGGCCAACATATTCCATCGGAAACAGTCTTCAGAGTTGGATTTTCTAGCGAAATAAATATAATAGTGAGTGAAACGGGACAGAAGACCGACACCTGAGGGACCAACATCAAAGGAAGGGACAGAAAATAACACAAAAGTTTCAATATGAGTCAACGAAAAAACTGGCACTGTGGCTGCACTGCTAGCTGCCTACTCTACCGACTCTACTCTACTTTCCCTGCCTGCTGTTCTCCACCAGGGTCCGGGTGTGGACAAGAGCCGGCTACTGCGACTTCAACAACTAGCCCTCAACGAGCGTGAGAAATCTGTGTATCACATCCACAGACAGATAGCTCTTGACATTTTGGCAGCTCGCGGATAGATCTGGCCTTGAATGAACAATGGAGACGGATCGTCAGCAACGCACAACGGAAAAAGGTTCA